>NC_048590.1:7535778-7555778 GCF_013265735.2 Oncorhynchus mykiss | reverse complement strand
ACACACACACACACACACACACACACACACACACACACACACACACACATACATACACACACAGACACACACACACAGACACAGACTGGGGGATTCCTCTGAGACACTGGGGGGGTTCCTCTGAGACACTGGGGGGGATTCCTCTGAGACACTGGGAGGGGGGGGGGGGGGTACTCTGAGACACTGGGGGGGGATTCCTCTGAGACACTGGGAGGGGGGGGGTACTCTGAGACACTGGGGGGGCGTTCCTCTGAGACACTGGGGGGGCGTTCCTCTGAGACACTGGGGGGGGATTCCTCTGAGACACTGGGAGGGGGGGTACTCTGAGACACTGGGGGGGCGTTCCTCTGAGACACTGGGGGGGATTCCTCTGAGGCACTGGATGGATTCCTCTGAGACACTGGATGGATTCCACTGAGACTCTGGGAGGGTTCCTCTGAGACACTGGGGGGGTTCCTCTGAGACACGGGGGGGGGGGGGGGATTCCTCTGAGACACTCAGAGACACTGGGGGGGTTCCTTCACAGCTATCTTTGGGAGTGATGGGTGATGGACTTCCAGAGGGGCACAGTGGTACTCCCTACGGCCATTTTGTTTTTTAAAAGATTCCAATGTTAGGAATAATGTTACGGATTTGGAATTATATATGTAATGGAATTGTGTTCAGAATATGACTTGTCTAGTGGATATATATGACCAGGTCATTGTTGGGGTCAGAATGGGGCGTGTCTAGTGGCTACATATGACCAGGTCATGTTGAGGTCAGAATGGGGCGTGTCTAGTAGCTACATATGACCAGGTCACGTTTGGGGTCAGAATGTGGCGTGTCTAGTGGCTACATATGACCAGGTCACGGTTGGGGTCAGAATGTGGCGTGTCTAGTGGTTTGGGGCTCATTTTTCAGGCTTGTTTCATAAATCTTTAAAGTTGTACAACTGAGCTCATGTTGAACGATTGATTGAATGTAAATTCACAGTTCCATTATTATTATTATTATTATTATTATGTCTTCTGCTCTCCACATTATATATATTATAACATTATTTACAAAGATATTCAAGGGTTTCCGCAGGTTACATTTACCTGAAGCTGTAATGCTGCGGATCACAGCCCACACCCGTGTCCTGATCTGTTCAACCCTTCACCACTAGAGGGCGTATGTGTGTGTTCTTCATCTACAGTCTCCTTTTAGCCCAACACATAACAGCCAGGTCCTGATCTGTTCAACCCTTCACCACTAGAGGGCGGATGTGTGTGTTCATCTACAGTCTCCTTTTAGCTCAACACATAACAGCCATGTCCTGGGCGTGTGAGGTTTAGTGAGGTGATTCTGATCACTGCATGTGTATGCGTGTTGACATAACAGGACTCAGACAGATCCTCTCCCTTCCTGGATATTAACCTATGAGAAGGGGAGTATGATATCAGATGACCTGTGTTGCTTTTTTGGACCAGTTCCTATTTACCTTAGTCATGGGAAAATGAGTCAAAACGGTCTGTTTTGACTAGTGTCGGGAACTTTGACCTCCCTCCGTAGGTAGGAATATAAAAACAATCAACCCTCCCAGTCAGATTATTATCATGAACTGTCTCTATGGGTTCAAATTAAATAAAACAACTGACTTTTGAGCTGAGCAGAATGAGTAATTCTGAAGCACCTCCCAGGCTACATCTTGAGGAGGGGTTAGCTAGATGAAGTTGTCGACTTTACATGAGGAGGAAGGAGGAGGACGCTCTAGAGGCTCCTCACGGGAATCTAAGGAATCTTCGTCTAGAGTAGAGAAGTGAAGGAGGAACGAGGAGGACGCTCTAGAGGCTCCTCACGGGAATCTAAGGACTCTTCGTCTAGAGTAGAGAAGTGAAGGAGGAACGAGGAGGACGCTCTAGAGGCTCCTCACGGGAATCTAATGACTCTTCGTCTAGAGTAGAGAAGTGAAGGAGGAACGAGGAGGACGCTCTAGAGGCTCCTCACGGGAATCTAATGACTCTTCGTCTAGAGTAGAGAAGTGAAGGAGGAACGAGGAGGACGCTCTAGAGGCTCCTCACGGGAATCTAATGACTCTTCGTCTAGAGTAGAGAAGTGAAGGAGGAACGAGGAGGACGCTCTAGAGGCTCCTCACGGGAATCTAATGACTCTTCGTCTAGAGTAGAGAAGTGAGGGAGGAACGAGGAGGACGCTCTAGAGGCTCCTCACGGGAATCTAATGACTCTTCGTCTAGAGTAGAGAAGTGAAGGAGGAACGAGGAGGACGCTCTAGAGGCTCCTCACGGGAATCTAAGGACTCTTCGTCTAGAGTAGAGAAGTGAAGGAGGAACGAGGAGGACGCTCTAGAGGCTCCTCACGGGAATCTAATGACTCTTCGTCTAGAGTAGAGAAGTGAAGGAGGAACGAGGAGGACGCTCTAGAGGCTCCTCACGGGAATCTAAGGACTCTTCGTCTAGAGTAGAGAAGTGAAGGAGGAATGAGGAGGACGCTCTAGAGGCTCCTCACGGGAATCTAATGACTCTTCGTCTAGAGTAGAGAAGTGAAGGAGGAACGAGGAGGACGCTCTAGAGGCTCCTCACGGGAATCTAAGGACTCTTCGTCTAGAGTAGAGAAGTGAAGGAGGAAGGGGAAACACGGTGGTGGCAGTGTGGTGTCTCTCTGTTCATTTAAAGAAGCACTCTACCACACGAGAGAGAGAGAGGGAGAGAGAGAGGGAGGGAGAGAGAGAGAGAGAGAGAGAGAGAGAGAGAGAGAGAGAGAGAGAGAGAGAGAGAGATAGAGAGGGAGAGGGAGAGGGAGACATAGACAGAGACAGAGACAGAGAGGGAGACATAGACAGAGACAGAGACAGAGACAGAGAGAGAGACAGACAGAGACAGAGAGAGACAGAGAGAGAGAGAGAGACAGAGAGACAGAGACAGAGAGAGAGAGAGACAGGGAGACAGAGACAGAGACAGAGACAGAGAGAGAGAGAGAGAGAGAGAGAGAGAGAGAGAGAGAGAGAGAGAGAGAGAGAGAGAGAGGGAGAGGGAGACAGAGACAGAGACAGAGACAGACAGAGACAGAGAGAGAGAGACAGAGAGAGACAGAGAGAGACAGAGACACAGAGAGAGACAGAGACAGAGACAGAGAGAGACAGAGACAGAGAGAGAGAGAGACAGAGGCAGAGACAGAGACAGAGACAGAGACAGAGACAGAGACAGAGACAGAGAGAGAGAGAGAGAGAGAGAGAGAGAGAGAGAGAGAATGCTCAATAGAATTCAATGGTGGAAAAAGTACCCAAATGTCATACTTCAGTAAAAGTAAAGATTCCTTAATATAAAATGACTCATGTAAAAGTGAAAGTCACCCAGTAAAATACTACTTGAGTAAAAGTCTTAAAGTATTTGGTTTTACATATACATCAGTATCAAAAGTACATTTAATTGCAAAAAAATATACTTAAGAATCAAAAGTAAAAGTAAAAGTATAAATCATTTCAAATTCCTTATATGAACCTATTTAATCCCATCTGTCACAATAGGACCGTAAAAAAACGTTTTCTGTTATAAGGATCTAAACATGTTACTGAATGACGTATCAATGTATTTCCAGTTATAAGCCTCTAAACATGTTACTGAATGACCTATCAATGTATTTCCAGTTATAAGGATCTAAACATGTTACTGAATGACGTATCAATGTATTTCCAGTTATAAGGATCTAAACATGTTACTGAATGACGTATCAATGTATTTCCAGTTATAAGGATCTAAACATGTTACTGAATGACGTATCAATGTATTTCCAGCAAATATTGAAATAATAAAAGGGTCTCAATGAAATATGTGCAGTGTCACATGTTTCCTGTAAATTGTCACATGACCAGAGCTGTTTACTTCCTGGTTGCACCATGAGAAGACGATGCTCCCAAAAAACTCCCAAAAAACAAAAGGTTAGTAAATGTATGTTACTTTTATTTATCCGTTATTTTACCAGGTAAGTTGACTGAGAACACGTTCTCATTTACAGCAACGACCTGGGGAATAGTTACAGGGGAGACGAGGGGGATGAATGAGCCAATTGTAAACTGGGGATTATTAGGTGACCCTGATGGTTTGAGGGCCAGATTGGGAATTTAGTATAAAGACAGGACAAAGGTGTCTCGTATTGATATATGCATTTGTAATTATTCAACATTGTTCAGTGTGGTCATAGAATGAGTAAACATGTTGACGGCAACAATAGTGACCGGCGAGATAACACAGTGCATCTTGGTGTACACATATTTATACACACACACATGGTTATTGTTTGACCTATCTTTCTACTCTGTTCTTTCTTTAAGTTTGACTTTGAGTCCAGTTCTGGATATGTTGTTATCTAGGTGACCGCCCAGACAAGGCGTGCGACATTGCAGTTCTCTCTCTCAAAATGAGGAAGATGCTGTCCTCAGTGATAGTGATCGGTCAGAGATAGACTATGATGGGGAGACAGGCCATTGGCCAGCCAGGCTGGTTGAATGCGTATGCTGAACCTATCACAAACAGATTGAACAGGAACAACGTTATCAGTGATGAAGGCCTACCCTCCTTAGTCACACTAGAATGTGACGGGGCATCCCAGAGGCAATGCTGGGGACTGTCAGTGACAGAGTTTTAAATGTGTTAATAACTGGGTTGGGGACTGTCAGTGACAGAGTGTTAAATGTGTTAATAACTGGGCTGGGGACTGTCAGTGACAGAGTTTTAAATGTGTTAATAACTGGGCTGGGGACTGTCAGTGACAGAGTGTTAAATGTGTTAATAACTGGGCTGGGGACTGTCAGTGACAGAGTTTTAAATGTGTTAATAACTGGGCTGGGGACTGTCAGTGACAGAGTTTTAAATGTGTTAATAACTGGGCTGGGGACTGTCAGTGACAGCGTGTTAAATGTGTTAATAACTGGGCTGGGGACTGTCAGTGACAGAGTTTTAAATGTGTTAATAACTGGGCTGGGGACTGTCAGTGACAGAGTGTTAAATGTGTTAATAACTGGGCTGGGGACTGTCAGTGACAGAGTTTTAAATGTGTTAATAACTGGGCTGGGGACTGTCAGTGACAGAGTTTTAAATGTGTTAATAACTGGGCTGGGGACTGTCAGTGACAGCGTGTTAAATGTGTTAATAACTGGGCTGGGGACTGTCAGTGACAGAGTTTTAAATGTGTTAATAACTGGGCTGGGGACTGTCAGTGACAGAGTGTTAAATGTGTTAATAACTGGGCTGGGGGCTGTCAGTGACATAGTTTTAAATGTGTTAATAACTGGGCTGGGGACTGTCAGTGACAGAGTTTTAAATGTGTTAATAACTGGGCTGGGGACTGTCAGTGACAGAGTGTTAAATGTGTTAATAACTGGGCTGGGGACTGTCAGTGACAGAGTTTTAAATGTGTTAATAACTGGGCTGGGGACTGTCAGTGACAGAGTGTTAAATGTGTTAATAACTGGGCTGGGATGTATAATAATTTTGACGACTGCATAGGATAAATATGTTGATTCAGGATACATCACCTTTTCCCAACGGTCACAATTGTGACCGACCATAAAAACACACTTTTTCACCTACTTTTCCATTAACATTTCCAAAAACAATGATTGATTATTTCAAAGGGTTGCTAATGAGACATGATTTGGATATTTTCATGTCTGGGAAAAATGTAGGGTTTAAATGGGTTAAGCAAATCAGATGGCACCATTTAAAAAATGTGTTTTAAACAGATAGCAAGGGGGACACTCCAATACTCAGACATCATTTACAGACAAAGTGTTTGTGTTTAGTGAGTCCTCCAGATCGGAGGCAGTAGGGATGACCAGGGATGTTCTCTGTTTAGTGAGTCCTCCAGATCAGAGGCTGTTGGGATGACCAGGGATGTTCTCTGTTTAGTGAGTCCTCCAGATCAGAGGCTAGTAGGGATGACCAGGGATGTTCTCTGTTTAATGAGTCCTCCAGATCAGAGGCAGTAGGAATGACCAGGGATGTTCTCTGTTTAGTGAGTCCTCCAGATCAGAGACAGTAGGGATGACCAGGGATTTTCTCTGTTTAATGAGTCCTCCAGATCGGAGGCAGTAGGAAGGACCAGGGATGTTCTCTGTTTAGTGAGTCCTCCAGATCAAAGGCAGTAGAGATGACCAGGGATGTTCTCTGTTTAGTGAGTCCTCCAGATCAGAGGCTAGTAGGGATGACCAGGGATGTTCTCTGTTTAGTGAGTCCTCCAGATCAGAGGCAGTAGAGATGACCAGGGATGTTCTCTGTTTAGTGAGTTCTTCAGATCAGAGGCAGTAGAGATGACCAGGGATGTTCTCTGAGTCCTCCAGATCAGAGGCTAGTAGGGATGACCAGGGATGTTCTCTGTTTAGTGAGTCCTCCAGATCAGAGGCAGTAGAGATGACCAGGGATGTTCTCTGTTTAGTGAGTCCACCAGATCAGAGGCAGTAGGGAGGACCAGGGATGTTCTCTGTTTAGTGAGTCCTCCAGATCAGAGGCAGTAAGGGATGTTCTCTGTTTAGTGAGTCCTCCAGATCAGAGGCAGTAGGGATGACCAGGGATGTTCTCTGTTTAGTGAGTCCTCCAGATCGAAGGCAGTAGGGATGACCAGGGATGTTCTCTGTTTAGTGAGTCCTCCAGATCGGAGGCAGTAGGGATGACCAGGGATGTTCTCTGTTTAGTGAGTCCTCCAGATCGGAGGCTGTAGAGGTGACCAGGGATGTTCTCTGTTTAGTGAGTCCTCCAGATCAGAGGAAGTAGTGGTGACCAGGGATGTTCTCTGTTTAGTGAGTCCCCCAGATCAGAGGCAGTAGGGATGTTCTCTGTTTAGTGAGTCCTCCAGATCAGAGACAGTAGGGATGACCAGGGATGTTCTCTGTTTAGTGAGTCCTCCAGATCGGAGGCAGTAGGGGATGTTCTCTGTTTAGTGAGTCCTCCAGATCAGAGACAGTAGGGATGACCAGGGATGTTCTCTGTTTAGTGAGTCCTCCAGATCAGAGGCAGTAGAGATGACCAGGGATGTTCTCTGTTTAGTGAGTCCTCCAGATCAGAGACAGTAGGGATGACCAGGGATGTTCTCTGTTTAGTGAGTCCTCCAGATCAGAGACAGTAGGGATGACCAGGGATGTTCTCTGTTTAGTGAGTCCTCCAGATCAGAGGCAGTAGAGATGACCAGGGATGTTCTCTGTTTAGTGAGTCCTCCAGATCAGAGACAGTAGGGATGACCAGGGATGTTCTCTGTTTAGTGAGTCCTCCAGATTAGAGGCAGTAGGGATGACCAGGGATGTTCTCTGTTTAGTGAGTCCTCCAGATCGGAGGCTGTAGAGGTGACCAGGGATGTTCTCTGTTTAGTGAGTCCTCCAGATCAGAGGCAGTAGGGATGACCAGGGATGTTCTCTGTTTAGTGAGTCCCCCAGATCAGAGGCAGTAGGGATGTTCTCTGTTTAGTGAGTCCTCCAGATCAGAGACAGTAGGGATGACCAGGGATGTTCTCTGTTTAGTGAGTCCTCCAGATCGGAGGCAGTAGGGGATGTTCTCTGTTTAGTGAGTCCTCCAGATCAGAGACAGTAGGGATGACCAGGGATGTTCTCTGTTTAGTGAGTCCTCCAGATCAGAGGCAGTAGAGATGACCAGGGATGTTCTCTGTTTAGTGAGTCCTCCAGATCAGAGACAGTAGGGATGACCAGGGATGTTCTCTGTTTAGTGAGTCCTCCAGATTAGAGGCAGTAGGGATGACCAGGGATGTTCTCTGTTTAGTGAGTCCTCCAGATCAGAGACAGTAGGGATGACCAGAGATGTTCTCTTGAAAAGCGAGTGAATTGGACCATTTTCCTGTCCTGCTAAGCATTCAAAATGTAATTAATACTTTTGGGTGTCAGGGAAAATGTATGGATTAAAAAGTACATTATTGTAGTGAAGTAAAAATTATAAATAGTAAAGTAAAGTACAGATACTCCAAAAACTACTTAAGTAGCACTTCAAATAATTTTTACTTGAAGTAAATACTTTACGCCACTGACTCGGAGCTCTATAGACCATGCTGCTATATAGACCATGCTGCTATATAGACCATGCTGTTATATAGACCATGCTGCTATATAGACCATGCTGTTATATAGACCATGCTGTTATATAGACCATGCTGCTATATAGACCATGCTGTTATATAGACCATGCTGCTATATAGACCATGCTGTTATATATATATAGACCATGCTGTTATATAGACCATGCTGTTATATAGACCATGCTGTTATATAGACCATGCTGCTATATAGACCATGCTGTTATATATATATAGACCATGCTGCTATATAGACCATGCTGTTATATAGACCATGCTGTTATATAGACCATGCTGCTATATAGACCATGCTGTTATATATACCATGCTGTTATATAGACGATGCTGTTATATAGACCATGCTGTTATATAGACCATGCTGCTATATAGACCATGCTGTTATATAGACCATGCTGTTATATAGACCATGCTGTTATATAGACCATGCTGTTATATAGACCATGCTGTTATATATATAGACCATGCTGCTATATAGACCATGCTGTTATATAGACCATGCTGTTATATAGACCATGCTGATATATAGACCATGCTGTTATATATATAGACCATGCTGTTATATAGACCATGCTGTTATATAGACCATGCTGCTATATAGACCATGCTGTTATATAGACCATGCTGTTATATAGACCATGCTGTTATATAGACCATGCTGTTATATATATAGACCATGCTGCTATATAGACCATGCTGTTATATAGACCATGCTGTTATATAGACCATGCTGATATATAGACCATGCTGTTATATATATAGACCATGCTGTTATATAGACCATGCTGCTATATATATAGACCATGCTGTTATATATATAGACCATGCTGCTATATAGACCATGCTGCTATATAGACCATGCTGCTATGTAGACCATGCTGCTATATAGACCATGCTGCTATATAGACCATGCTGTTATATAGACCATGCTGTTATATAGACCATGTTGTTATATATATAGACCATGCTGATATATAGACCATGCTGCTATATATATAGACCATGCTGTTATATATATAGACCATGCTGCTATATAGACCATGCTGCGATATAGACCATGCTGCTATGTAGACCATGCTGCTATATAGACCATGCGGCTATATAGACCATGCTGTTATATAGACCATGCTGTTATATAGACCATGCTGTTATATAGACCATGCTGCTATATAGACCATGCTGCTATGTAGACCATGCTGTTATATAGACCATGCTGCTATATATATAGACCATGCTGCTATATAGACCATGCTGCTATATATACCATGCTGTTATATATATAGACCATGCTGTGATATAGACCATGCTGTTATATATATAGACCATGCTGCTATATAGACCATGCTGCTATATATACCATGCTGTTATATATATAGACCATGCTGTGATATAGACCATGCTGTTATATATATAGACCATGCTGTTATATAGACCATGCTGCTATATAGACCATGCTGCTATATAGACCATGCTGCTATATAGACCATGCTGTTATATAGACCATGCTGTTATATATATATAGACCATGCTGTTATATAGAACATGCTGTTATTTAGACCACGCTGCTATATAGACCATGCTGTTATATAGACCATGCTGTTATATAGACCATGCTGTTATATAGACCATGCTGTTATATATATAGACCATGCTGTTATATAGACCATGCTGTTATATATATAGACCATGCTGTTATATAGAACATGCTGTTATTTAGACCATGCTGCTATATAGACCATGCTGTTATATATATAGACCATGCTGTTATATAGACCATGCTGTTATATCGACCATGCTGATATATAGACCATGCTGTTATATATATAGACCATGCTGTTATATAGACCATGCTGTTAAATAGACCATGCTGTTATATAGACCATGCTGTTATATAGACCATGCTGTTATATAGACCATGCTGTTATATAGACCATGCTGTTATATAGACCATGCTGATATATATACCATGCTGCTATATAGACCATGCTGTTATATATATAGACCATGCTGTTATATATATAGACCATGCTGTTATATAGACCATGCTGTTATATAGACCATGCTGATATATAGACCATGCTGTTATATATATAGACCATGCTGTTATATAGACCATGCTGTTAAATAGACCATGCTGTTATATAGACCATGCTGTTATATAGACTATGCTGTTATATATACCATGCTGTTATATATACCATGCTGCTATATAGACCATGCTGTTATATATACCATGCTGCTATATAGACCATGCTGATATATAGACCATGCTGTTATATAGACCATGCTGCTATATAGACCATGCTGCTATATAGACCATGCTGTTATATAGACCATGCTGATATATATTTAGACCATGCTGCTATATAGACCATGCTGTTATATAGACCATGCTGATATATATTTAGACCATGCTGCTATATAGACCATGCTGATATATAGACCATGCTGTTATATATATATATAGACCATGTTGTTATATAGACCATGCTGTTATATAGACCATGCTGTTATATAGACCATGCTGCTATATAGACCATGCTGCTATATAGACCATGCTGTTATAAAGACCATGCTGTTATATATATAGACCATGCTGTTATATATATAGACCATGCTGTTATATAGACCATGCTGTTATATAGACCATGCTGCTACATAGACCATGCTGTTATATAGACCATGCTGTTATATAGACCATGCTGTTATATATATAGACCATGCTGCTATATATATAGACCATGCTGCTATATAGACCATGCTGTTACATAGACCATGCTGTTATATAGACCATGCTGTTATATATGCCATGCTGCTATATAGACCATGCTGTTATATAGACCATGCTGTTATATATATAGACCATGCTGTTATATAGACCTTGCTGCTATATATATAGACCATGATGTTATATAGACCATGCTGTTATATAGACCATGCTGTTATAAAGACCATGCTGTTATATAGACAATGCTGCTATATATATATATAGACCATGCTGTTATATAGACCATGCTGTTATATAGACAAAGCTGTTATATATATAGACCATGCTGTTATATAGACCATGCTGTTATATAGACAATGCTGCTATATATATAGACCATGCTGTTATATATATATAGACCATGCTGTTATATATATATAGACCATGCTGTTATATAGACCATGCTGTTATATAGACAAAGCTGTTATATATATAGACCATGCTGTTATATATATATAGACCATGCTGTTATATATACCATGCTGTTATATAGACCATGCTGTTATATAGACCATGCTGTTATATATATATAGACCATGCTGTTATATAGACCATGCTGTTATGTAGACCATGCTGTTATATAGACCATGCTGTTATATATATATAGACCATGCTGTTATATAGACCATGCTGTTATATAGACCATGCTGTTATATATATAGACCATGCAGTTATATATATATATATAGACCATGCTGTTATATATATAGACCATGCTGTTATATAGACCATGCTGTTATATATATAGACCATGCTGTTATATATATAGACCATGCTGTTATATAGACCATGCTGTTATATAGACCATGCTGTTATATATATAGACCATCCAGTTATATATATATATAGACCATGCTGTTATATATATATAGACCATGCTGTTATATAGACCATGCTGTTATGTAGACCATGCTGTTATATAGACCATGCTGTTATATATATAGACCATGCTGTTATATAGACCATGCTGTTATATAGACCATGCTGTTATATATATAGACCATGCAGTTATATATATATATAGACCATGCTGTTATATATATAGACCATGCTGTTATATAGACCATGCTGTTATATATATAGACCATGCTGTTATATATATAGACCATGCTGTTATTTACATAGACCATGCTGTTATATAGACCATGCTGTTATATAGACCATGCTGTTATATATATAGACCATGCAGTTATATATATATAGACCATGCTGTTATATATATAGACCATGCTGTTCTATATATAGACCATGCTGTTATATAGACCATGCTGGTATATAGACCATGCTGTTATATATATATAGACCATGCTGTTATATAGACCATGCTGCTATATAGACCATGCTGCTATATAGACCTTGCTGTTATATATATAGACCATGCTGTTATATAGACCATGCTGTTATATGTATAGACCATGCTGCTATATAGACCATGCTGCTATATAGACCATGCTGCTATATAGACCATGCTGTTATATAGACCATGCTGTTATATATATAGACCATGCTGTTATATATATAGACCATGCTGTTATATAGACCATGCTGCTATATAGACCATGCTGCTATATATATAGACCATGCTGTGATATAGACCATGCTTTTATATAGACCATGCTGCTATAAAGACCATGCTGCTATATAGACCATGCTGTTATATTGACCATGCTGTTATATTTATATAGACCATGCTGTTATATTGACCATGCTGTTATATAGACCATGCTGTTATATAGACCATGCTGTTATATATATATATATATATAGACCATGCTGTTATATAGACCATGCTGCTATAAAGACCATGCTGTTATATAGACCATGCTGTTATATTTATATAGACCATGCTGTTATATTGACCATGCTGTTATATAGACCATGCTGTTATATAGACCATGCTGTTATATATATATATATATAGACCATGCTGTTATATAGACCATGCTGCTATATAGACCATGCTGTTATATATATATATATAGACCATGCTGCTATAAAGACAATGCTGTTATAAAGACCATGCTGCTATAAAGACCATGCTGCTATATTGACCATGCTGTTATATAGACCATGCTGTTATATTGACCATGCTGTTATATTGACCATGCTGTTATATAGACCATGCTGCTATATTGGCCATGCTGTTATATAGACCATGCTGTTAAATAGACCATGCTGTTATATATATAGACCATGCTGTTATATGGACCATGCTGTTATATAGACCATGCTGCTATATAGACCATGCTGTTATATATATAGACCATGATGTTATATAGACGATGCTGTTATATAGACCATGCTGTTATATAGACCATGCTGATATATAGACCATGCTGCTATATTGACCATGCTGTTATATTGACCACGCTGTTATATAGACCATGCTGCTATATAGACCATGCTGCTATATTGACCATGCTGTTATATTGACCACGCTGTTATATAGACCATGCTGCTATATAGACCATGCTGTTATATTGACCATGCTGTTATATATATATAGACCATGCTGTTATATAGACCATGCTGTTATATAGACCATGCTGCTATATAGACCATGCTGTTATATATATAGACCATGCTGTTATATATATATAGACCATGCTGTTATATAGACCATGCTGTTATATAGACCATGCTGCTATATAGACCATGCTGTTATATAGACCATGCTGCTATATAGACCATGCTGTTATATATATATATAGACCATGCTGTTATATATATATAGACCATGCTGTTATATATATATAGACCATGCTGTTATATAGACCATGCTGTTATATAGACCATGCTGCTATATAGACCATGCTGTTATATATATAGACCATGCTGTTATATGGACCATGCTGTTATATAGACCATGCTGCTATATAGACCATGCTGTTATATAGACCATGCTGTTATATAGACCATGCTGTTATATAGACCATGCTGCTATATAGACCAAATCAAATCAATCAAATTTTATTTGTCACATACACATGGTTAGCAGATGTTAGTGCGAGTGTAGCGAAATGCTTGTGCTTCTAGTTCCGACGATGCAGTAATAACAAGTAATCTAACTAACAATTCCAAAACTACTGTCTTGTACACAGTGTAAGGGGATAAAGAATATGTACATAAGGATATATGAATGAGTGATGGTACAGAGCAGCATAGGCAAGATACAGTAGATGGTATCGAGTACAGTATGTACAAATGAGATGAGTATGTAAACAAAGTGGCATAGTATAGTATAAAGTGGCTAGTGATACATGTATTACATAAGGATACCGTCGATGATATAGAGTACAGTATATACGTATGCATATGAGATGAATAATGTAGGGTAAGTAACATTTATATAAGGTAGCATTGTTTAAAGTGGCTAGTGATATATTTACGTCCTTTCCCATCAATTCCCATTATTAAAGTGGCTGGAGTTGAGTCAGTGTCAGTGTTAGTGGTGGCTGTTTAACAGTCTGATGGCCTTGAGATAGAAGCTGTTTTTCAGTCTCTCGGTCCCAGCTTTGATGCACCTGTACTGACCTCGCCTTCTGGATGATAGCGGGGTGAACAGGCAGTGGCTCGGGTGGTTGATGTCCTTGATGATCTTTATGGCCTTCCTGTGACATCGGGTGGTGTAGGTGTCCTGGAGGGCAGGTAGTTTGCCCCCGGTGATGCGTTGTGCAGACCGACTACCCTCTGGAGAGCCTTACGGTTGAGGGCGGTGCAGTTGCCATACCAGGCGGTGATACAGCCCGCCAGGATGCTCTCGATTGTGCATCTGTAGAAGTTTGTGAGTGCTTTTGGTGACAAGCCGAATTTCTTCAGCCTCCTGAGGTTGAAGAGGCGCTGCTGCGCCTTCTTCACGATGCTGTCTGTGTGAGTGGACCAATTCAGTTTGTCTGTGATGTGTATGCCGAGGAACTTAAAACTTGCTACCCTCTCCACTACTGTTCCATCGATGTGGATAGGGGGGTGTTCCCTCTGCTGTTTCCTGAAGTCCACAATCATCTCCTTAGTTTTGTTGACGTTGAGTGTGAGGTTATTTTCCTGACACCACACTCCGAGGGCCCTCACCTCCTCCCTGTAGGCCGTCTCATCGTTGTTGGTAATCAAGCCTACCACTGTTGTGTCGTCCGCAAACTTGATGATTGAGTTGGAGGCGTGCGTGGCCACGCAGTCGTGGGTGAACAGGGAGTACAGGAGAGGGCTCAGAACGCACCCTTGTGGGGCCCCAGTGTTGAGGATCAGCGGGGAGGAGATGTTGTTGCCTACCCTCACCACCTGGGGGCGGCCCGTCAGGAAGTCCAGTACCCAGTTGCACAGGGCGGGGTCGAGACCCAGGGTCTCGAGCTTGATGACGAGCTTGGAGGGTACTATGGTGTTGAATGCCGAGCTGTAGTCGATGAACAGCATTCTCACATAGGTATTCCTCTTGTCCAGATGGGTTAGGGCAGTGTGCAGTGTGGTTGAGATTGCATCGTCTGTGGACCTATTTGGGCGGTAAGCAAATTGGAGTGGGTCTAGGGTGTCAGGTAGGGTGGAGGTGATATGGTCCTTGACTAGTCTCTCAAAGCACTTCATGATGACGGATGTGAGTGCTACGGGGCGGTAGTCGTTTTGCTCAGTTACCTTAGCTTTCTTGGGAACAGGAACAATGGTGGCCCAGGGATTGATTGAATATGTCCGTAAACACACCGGCCAGCTGGTCTGCGCATGCTCTGAGGGCGCGGCTGGGGATGCCGTCTGGGCCTGCAGCCTTGCGAGGGTTAACACGTTTAAATGTCTTACTCACCTCGGCTGCAGTGAAGGAGAGACCGCATGTTTTCGTTGCAGGCCGTGTCAGTGGCACTGTATTGTCCTCAAAGCGGGCAAAAAAGTTATTTAGTCTGCCTGGGAGCAAGACATCCTGGTCCGTGACTGGGCTGGATTTCTTCCTGTAGTCCGTGATTGACTGTAGACCCTGCCACATGCCTCTTGTGTCTGAGCCGTTGAATTGAGATTCTACTTTGTCTCTGTACTGGCGCTTAGCTTGTTTGATAGCCTTGCGGAGGGAATAGCTGCACTGTTTGTATTCGGTCATGTTACCAGACACCTTGCCCTGATTAAAAGCAGTGGTTCGCGCTTTCAGTTTCACACGAATGCTGCCATCAATCCACGGTTTCTGGTTAGGGAATGTTTTAATCGTTGCTATGGGAACGACATCTTCAACGCAAGTTCTAATGAACTCGCACACCGAATCTGCGTATTCGTCAATGTTGTTATCTGACGCAATACGAAACATCTCCCAGTCCACGTGATGGAAGCAGTCTTGGAGTGTGGAGTCAGCTTGGTCGGACCAGCGTTGGACAGACCTCAGCGTGGGAGCCTCTTGTTTTAGTTTCTGTCTGTAGGCAGGGATCAACAAAATGGAGTCGTGGTCAGCTTTTCCGAAAGGGGGGCGGGGCAGGGCCTTATATGCGTTGCGGAAGTTAGAGTAACAATGATCCAAGGTCTTTCCTCCCCTGGTTGCGCAATCGATATGCTGATAAAATTTGGGGAGTCTTGTTTTCAGATTAGCCTTGTTAAAATCCCCAGCTACAATGAATGCAGCCTCCGGATAAATTGTTTCCAGTTTGCAAAGAGTTAAATAAAGTTAGTTCAGAGCCATCGATGTGTCTGCTTGGGGGGGGATATATACGGCTGTGATTATAATCGAAGAGAATTCTCTTGGTAGATAATGCGGTCTACATTTGATTGTGAGGAATTCTAAATCAGGTGAACAGAAGGATTTGAGTTCCTGTATGTTTCTTTCATCACACCATGTCACGTTGGCCATGAGGCATACGCCCCCGCCCCTCTTCTTCCCAGAAAGATGTTTGTTTCTGTCAGCGCGATGTGTGGAGAAACCCGTTGGCTGCACCGCTTCGGATAGCGTCTCTCCAGTGAGCCATGTTTCAGTGAAGCAAAGGACGTTACAGTCTCTGATGTCCCTCTGGAATGCTACCCTTGCTCGGATTTCATCAACCTTGTTGTCAAGAGACTGGACATTGGCAAGAAGAATGCTAGGGAGTGGTGCGCGCTGTGCCCGTCTCCGGAGTCTGACCAGAAGACCGCCTCGTTTCCCTCTCTTTCGGAGTCGTTTTTTTGGGTCGCTGCATAGGATCCACTCCGTTGTCCTGTTTGTAAGGCAGAACACAGGATCCGCGTCGCGAAAAACATATTCTTGGTCGTACTGATGGTGAGTTGATGCTGATCTTATATTCAGTAGTTCTTTTCGACTGTATGTAATGAAACCTAAGATGACCTGGGGTACTAATGTAAGAAATAACACGTAAAAAAACAAAAAACTGCATAGTTTCCTAGGAACGCGAAGCGAGGCGGCCATCTCTGTCGGCGCCGGAAGTTCAGACCATGCTGTTATATAGACCATGCTGTTATATAGACCATGCTGCTATAAAGACCATGCTGCTATATAGACCATGCTGTTATATAGACCATGCTGTTATATATATATATAGACCATGCTGCTATATGGACCATGCTGTTATATAGACCATGCTGTTATATAGACCATGCTGTTATATAGACCATGCTGTTATATAGACCATGCTGTTGTATGGACCATGCTGCTATATAGACCATGCTGTTATATATATATAGACCATGCTGCTATATAGACCATGCTGTTATATGGACCATGCTGTTATATAGACCATGCTGTTATATATATATATAGACCATGCTGTTATATAGACCATGCTGTTATATATATATATAGACCATGCTGCTATATAGACCATGCTGTTATATATATATAGACCATGCTGCTATATAGACCATGCTGTTATATAGACCATGCTGTTATATAGACCATGCTGCTATATAGACCATGCTGTTATATAGACCATGCTGTTATATAGACCATGCTGCTATATAGACCATGCTGCTATATAGACCATGCTGTTATATAGACCATGCTGTTATATATATAGACCATGCTGCTATATAGACCATGCTGTTATATAGACCATGCTGTTATATAGACCATGCTGTTATATATATATAGACCATGCTGCTATATAGACCATGCTGCTATATAGACCATGCTGTTATATAGACCATGCTGCTATATAGACCATGCTGCTATATAGACCATGCTGCTATATAGACCATGCTGTTATATAGACCATGCTGTTATATATATATAGACCATGCTGCTATATAGACCATGCTGTTATATAGACCATGCTGCTATATAGACCATGCTGTTATATAGACCATGCTGTTATATAGACCATGCTGTTATATAGACCATGCTGTTATATAGACCATGCTGCTATATAGATCATGCTGTTAAATAGACCATGCTGTTATATAGACCATGCTGTTATATAGACCATGCTGCTATATAGACCATGCTGTTATATAGACCATGCTGTTATATATATAGACCATGCTGTTATATATATAGACCATGCTGTTATATATATAGACCATGCTGCTTTATAGACCATGCTGCTATATAGACAATGCTGTTATATAGACCATGCTGTGAATCCAAATCCACACCAGGGCTGAGAGACAGACAGTGTTGTAGCCAATGTTATACTGTATGACGAGAGGACCTGATTGAAAACACATGCGGTACACAATGCAGTAGGTGAGAGCCAACATTGTTCTTAGTTAAATTGTTGCCTCAAACGTTACGTCATCCCTGGGTCTAGGAAATAACTGCAGTTGGTGTGTGAATTACCTCATGCTTCCAGTCATGACTCAAACGATTATTGTTTCTCAACGAGACCTGGGCTCAAATATTATCTGAAATCTTTTAATAGATTTTATAGTTTTCTCCAGCTTTCCTGGAATGGCCTACAGTTTTGGAACTATTCTATTGGTCCATTAAGCCTAGGCTCAGATACATTATTTAAAATGGTATTTCAACCCAGGTCCAGACGAGTGTCTCTGGTTCAGTCAGGTATGATATCTCCAGTCCGAGTGTCTCTGGTTCAGTCAGGTATGATATCTCCAGTCCGAGTGTCTCTGGTTCAGTCAGGTATGATATCTACAGTCCAGGCGAGTGTCTCTGGTTCAGTCAGGAATGATATCTCCAGTCCAGAAGAGTATCTCTGGTTCAGTCAGGTATGATATCTCCAGTCCAGAAGAGTATCTCTAGTTCTGTCAGGTATGATATCTACAGTCCAGACGAGTGTCTCTGGTTCAGTCAGGTATGATATCCCCAGTCCAGACGAGTGTCTCTGGTTCAGTCAGGTATGATATCTCCAGACGAGTGTCTCTGGTTCAGTCAGGTATGATATCTCCAGTCCAGAAGAGTATCTCTGGTTCAGTCAGGTATGATATCTCCAGTCCAGAAGAGTATCTCTAGTTCTGTCAGGTATGATATCTACAGTCCAGACGAGTGTCTCTGGTTCAGTCAGGTATGATATCCCCAGTCCAGACGAGTGTCTCTGGTTCAGTCAGGTATGATATCTCCAGACGAGTGTCTCTGGTTCAGTCAGGTATGATATCTCCAGTCCAGAAGAGTATCTCTGGTTCAGTCAGGTATGATATCTCCAGTCCAGTAGAGTGTCTCTAGTTCAGTCAGGTATGATATTTCCAGTCCAGAAGAGTTTCTCTGGTTCAGTCAGGTATGATATCTCCAGTCCAGACGAGTGTCTCTGGTTCAGTCAGGTATGATATCTACAGTCCAGACGAGTGTCTCTGGTTCAGTCAGGTATGATATCTACAGTCCGAGTGTCTCTGGTTCAGTCAGGTATGATATTTCCAGCCCAGAAGAGTTTCTCTGGTTCAGTCAGGTATGATATTTCCAGTCCAGAAGAGTTTCTCTGGTTCAGTCAGGTATGATATCTCCAGTCCAGACGAGTGTCTCTGGTTCAGTCAGGTATGATATCTACAGTCCGAGTGTCTCTGGTTCAGTCAGGTATGATATCTCCAGTCCAGACGAGTATCTCTGGTTCAGTCAGGTATGATATCTACAGTCCAGAAGAGTATCTCTAGTTCAGTCAGGTATGATATCTCCAGTCCAGACGAGTGTCTCTGGTTCAGTCAGGTATGATATCTCCAGTCCGAGTGTCTCTGGTTCAGTCAGGTATGATATCTCCAGTCCAGACGAGTATCTCTGGTTCAGTCAGGTATGATATCTCCAGACGAGTGTCTCTGGTTCAGTCAGGTAT
>NC_048590.1:7473278-7528278 GCF_013265735.2 Oncorhynchus mykiss | reverse complement strand
AAATAGAGAGACAGAGAAATAGAGAGAGAGAGAGAGAGAGAGAAGAGAGAGAGAGAGGGAGTTGAGAGAGAGAGATTAGAGACAGAGAGAGAGGGGAAGGAAACACCACATAAAGAGACAGAAGAGAGCCCTTCCTGGAACTCTCCAGTCCTCTCTGACTGCCACCGCTCACTGAGGGAGAAAGACAGCAGTGTTTTAAAGAGGAACAGAGTACCTGGGTGTCATTCTGCTGAGGGCTGAGACAAACAGAGGAGAAGAAGACATGTCTGGTCATTTACTAAGGAGAAACTCCAGCAAGGAAGGTCTGCAGAACCTGCTCAGGTACGAGAAGTGGAGCTTTGATACTCCTTCTGCCAGGTGTTGGTGTGTGTTGGTCCTTCTGCCAGGTGTTGGTGTTTGTTGGTCCTTCTGCCAGGTGTTTGGTGTGTGTTGGTCCTTCTGCCAGGTGTTTGGTGTGTGTTAGTTGGTCCTTCTGCCAGGTGTTGGTGTGTGTCAGTTGGTGTTTCTGCCAGGTGTTGGTGTGTGTTAGTCCTTCTGCTAGGTGTTGTGTGTGTTAGTTGGTGTTTCTGCCAGGTGTTGGTGTGTGTTGGTCCTTCTGCCAGGTGTTGTGTGTGTTAGTTGGAGTTTCTGCCAGGTGTTGATGTTTGTTGGTCCTTCTGCTAGGTGTTGTGTGTGTTAGTTGGTGTTTCTGCCAGGTGTTGGTGTGTGTTGGTCCTTCTGCCAGGTGTTGTGTGTGTTAGTTGGAGTTTCTGCCAGGTGTTGTGTGTGTTAGTTGGTGTTTTTGCATGGTGTTGGTGTGTGTTAGTTGGTGTTTCTGCCAGGTGTTGGTGTGTGTTAGTTGGTGTTTCTGCCAGGTGTGGTGTGTGTTGGTCCTTCTGCTAGGTGTTGTGTGTGTCAGTTGGTGTTTCTGCCAGGTGTTGGTGTGTGTTAGTCCTTCTGCTAGGTGTTGTGTGTGTTAGTTGGTGTTTCTGCCAGGTGTTGGTGTGTGTTGGTCCTTCTGCCAGGTGTTGTGTGTGTTAGTTGGAGTTTCTGCCAGGTGTTGGTGTGTGTTGGTCCTTCTGCCAGGTGTTGTGTGTGTGTTAGTTGGTGTTTCTGCCAGGTGTTGTGTGTGTTAGTTGGTGTTTTTGCATGGTGTTGGTGTGTGTTAGTTGGTGTTTCTGCCAGGTGTTGGTGTGTGTTAGTTGGTGTTTCTGCCAGGTGTGGTGTGTGTTAGTTGGTGTTTCTGCCAGGTGTTGGTGTGTGTTAGTTGGTGTTTCTGCCAGGTGTTGTGTGTGTTAGTTGGTGTTTCTGCCAGGTGTTGTGTGTGTGTTAGTTGGTGTTTCTGCCAGGTGTTGTGTGTGTTAGTTGGTGTTTCTGCCAGGTGATGGTGTGTGTTAGTTGGTGTTTTTGCCAGGTGATGGTGTGTGTTAGTTGGTGTTTTTGCCAGGTGTTGGTGTGTGTTAGTTGGTGTTTCTGCCAGGTGATGGTGTGTGTTGGTCCTTCTGCCAGGTGTTGTGTGTGTTAGTTGGTGTTTTTGCCAGGTGATGGTGTGTGTTAGTTGGTGTTTCTGCCAGGTGATGGTGTGTGTTGGTCCTTCTGCCAGGTGTTGTGTGTGTTAGTTGGTGTTTCTGCCAGGTGTTGGTGTGTGTTAGTTGGTGTTTCTGCCAGGTGTTGGTGTGTGTTGGTCCTTCTGCCAGGTGTGGTGTGTGTTAGTTGGTGTTTCTGCCAGGTGTTGTGTGTGTTAGTTGGTGTTTTTGCCAGGTGATGGTGTGTGTTAGTTGGTGTTTTTGCCAGGTGATGGTGTGTGTTAGTTGGTGTTTCTGCCAGGTGATGGTGTGTGTTAGTTGGTGTTTTTGCCAGGTGTTGGTGTGTGTTAGTTGGTGTTTCTGCCAGGTGTTGGTGTGTGTTAGTTGGTGTTTCTGCCAGGTGTTGGTGTGTGTTAGTTGGTGTTTTTGCCAGGTGATGGTGTGTGTTAGTTGGTGTTTCTGCCAGGTGTGGTGTGTGTTAGTTGGTGTTTCTGCCAGGTGTTGGTGTTTGATGGTCCTTCTGCCAGGTGTTTGGTGTGTGTTGGTCCTTCTGCCAGGTGTTTGGTGTGTGTTTGATGGTCCTTCTGCCAGGTGTTTGGTGTGTGTTGGTCCTTCTGCCAGGTGTTTGGTGTGTGTTTGATGGTCCTTCTGCCAGGTGTTTGGTGTGTGTTGGTCCTTCTGCCAGGTGTTTGGTGTGTGTTAGTTGGTCCTTCTGCCAGGTGTTTGGTGTGTGTTGGTCCTTCTGCCAGGTGTTTGGTGTGTGTTGGTCCTTCTGCCAGGTGTTGGTGTGTGTTAGTTGGTGTTTCTGCCAGGTGATGGTGTGTGTTAGTTGGTGTTTTTGCCAGGTGATGGTGTGTGTTAGTTGGTGTTTCTGCCAGGTGTGGTGTGTGTTGGTTGGTGTTTCTGCCAGGTGTTGTGTGTGTTGGTCCTTCTGCCAGGTGTGTTGTCTGGTTGTTTATTGATGATAATTAGATGTAACTGACCATCAGGTGTTCTGGGATGTAGCAACCTTCACATGTGATGTCTGTTACTGGGAGGTGAAACCTTCATATGTGATGTCTGTTACTGGGAGGTGAAACCTTCATATGTGATGTCTGTTACTGGGAGGTGAAGCCTTCATATGTGATGTCTGTTACTGAGAGGGACGTAATAACCTTCATATGTGATGTCTGTTACTAGGATGTGAAACCTTCATATGTGATGTCTGTTACTGGGAGGTGAAGCCTTCATATGTGATGTCTGTTACTGGGAGGTGAAACCTTCATATGTGATGTCTGTTACTGGGAGGTGAAACCTTCATATGTGATGTCTGTTACTGGGAGGTGAAACCTTCATATGTGATGTCTGTTACTGGGAGGTGAAACCTTCATATGTGATGTCTGTTACTGGGAGGTGAAACCTTCATGTGTGATGTCTGTTACTGGGAGGTGAAACCTTCATATCACCACCCTCTGTATCTCCATTCTGTGGTTCTGTGGAAAGTGGTTCAACGTTGACATGGTAGAAAAAGTAGCACATTCCTACTGCTCACTAACGTCTGAAGGGACGGCTTTATTAACCAGACACGTTAATAGTGTTCTTATTGAACAGCAGCCGCCGGTCTCACAGACATTCACTCTGCTGCATTCCCAAAGAGACAGTCTGTGCAGCAATTACCGACAACCACTTAATTACTGCTAATGGACAGGAAATTGGTCAAACAATGTCCTGCCCTACAGCACGGTGCCACTTTAGGAGAGCAACTCCTATACGACTCCAACTCCTATACAACTCCAACTCCTATACAACTCCTATACAACTCCAACTCCAATACAACTCCAACTCCTATACAACTCCAACTCCAATACAACTCCAACTCCTATACAACTCCAACTCTCATAGAACTCCAACTCCAATACAACTCCAACTCCTATACAACTCTTATACAACTCCAACTCCTATACAACTCCAACTCTTATACAACTCCAACTCCTATACAACTCCAACTCCTATACAACTCCTATACAACTCCAACTCTTATACAACTCCAACTCCTATACAACTCCAACTCTTATACAACTCCAACTCTTATACAAGCTGGAGTTAAAACCAGTTCTGATAAACACACACCCCTAAAGAAGACAATAGTGAGACCACTAACTTTACAAGGAGGGAACTATCTACCCCCCTCCCCCCCCTCCCTCATCAACTGGTGTTTGTTGTTCTGCTGGAGGTTAAATTGGACCCCTCCCTTCCTCCCCCGGGGACCACCCGCCAGGCCTTTGATTGGGGCTCAGGGGTTTGACCTGTTGAGGGGGGGGGGGGGGTATGTAATAATAATAATAACTTAGTGAGTGTTTATATTTGGTGAGATGGATCGGCCAATCATCTTCGGAAGAGAGAAGAGAGGTGAGAGAGAGCTGACATTATTTAGGAAATGGAAATAAATCTCCATGTGATGTATGTTTCTCTCCTGTTTTGATTTGAGGCTGCAGGGTGGTGGGGTCGGAGGGATAAAGAACACTTTTAGATACAGCAAAGTGATTCATGACGTACGTGACTATCTGCGGCTGTCAATCCAGATAAATAATGAAATTATTATCTCACCTTGTTGATCATAAAGCGAATGTCTAAATATGTCTAAATATTTTTTGCTCAGTTATTGACCCGGACCACCAACAACTACAGTACTGTAGACTATGTGCTGAACTTTTCGGTGAGCTAATGCTTCTCACTGTTTCAAACGAAAGCAAGCAGAAACCCGTTAACGTTTGACACCAGACCAGTGAAAACAGGGGGAGAGCGGAAGATCACCAGAACAGCAACGATCCCCCATCACCACAATGAGAAGACAGTGGTGATAGGACCTCTGTAGCATCATCACCACAATGAGAAGAGAGTGGTGATAGGACCTCTTTAACAGCATCATCACCATCAGAAGAGAGTGGTGATAGGACCTCTGTAACATCATCATCACCATGAGAAGAGAGTGGTGATAGGACCTCTGTAACAGCATCATCACAATGATGAGAGAGTGGTGATAGGACCTCTGTAACAGCATCATCACAATGAGAAGAGAGTGGTGATAGGACCTCTGTAACATCATCATCACCATGAGAAGATAGTGATGATAGGACCTCTGTAACAGCATCACAATGAGAAGATAGTGATGATAGGACCTCTGTAACAGCATCACAATGAGAAGATAGTGATGATAGGACCTCTGTAACAGCATCATCACAATGATGAGAGAGTGGTGATAGGACCTCTGTAACATCATCACAATGAGAAGATAGTGATGATAGGACCTCTGTAACAGCATCACAATGAGAAGATAGTGATGATAGGACCTCTGTAACAGCATCATCACAATGATGAGAGAGTGGTGATAGGACCTCTGTAACATCATCACAATGAGAAGATAGTGATGATAGGACCTCTGTAACAGCATCACAATGAGAAGATAGTGATGATAGGACCTCTGTAGCAGCATCATCACAATGAGAAGAGAGTGGTGATAGGACCTCTGTAACAGCATCATCACAATGAGAAGAGAGTGGTGATAGGACCTCTATAGCAGCATCATCACAATGAGAAGAGAGTGGTGATAGGACCTCTGTAACAGCATCACAATGAGAAGAGAGTGGTGATAGGACCTCTGTAACAGCATCACAATGAGAAGATAGTGATGATAGGACCTCTGTAGCAGCATCATCACAATGAGAAGATAGTGGTGATAGGACCTCTGTAACATCATCACAATGAGAAGATAGTGATGATAGGACCTCTGTAACAGCATCACAATGAGAAGATAGTGATGATAGGACCTCTGTAGCAGCATCATCACAATGAGAAGAGAGTGGTGATAGGACCTCTGTAACAACAGCATCACAATGAGAAGAGAGTGGTGATAGGACCTCTATAGCAGCATCATCACCATGAGAAGAGAGTGGTGATAGGACCTCTATAGCAGCATCATCACCATGAGAAGAGAGTGGTGATAGGACCTCTGTAACAGCATCACCACAATGAGAAGAGAGTGGTGATAGGACCTCTGTAACAACAGCATCACAATGAGAAGAGAGTGGTGATAGGACCTCTATAGCAGCATCATCACCATGAGAAGAGAGTGGTGATAGGACCTCTATAGCAGCATCACCACAATGAGAAGAGAGTGGTGATAGGACCTCTGTAACAGCATCACCACAATGAGAAGAGAGTGGTGATAGGACCTCTATAAGTAAGTCACTCAACCACTTTTACTGCTTCTTAGCTAATCAGAGAGTAGCTCATCTCTGATCCGTTTTTAACATATTTGTTCTGGACCAGCCAATCGGTGACAGATTAACAACCCTGGACAACCAATCAGTTGCAAATAGAACACGATCACAGCCAACTAGGACTCTTCCAGGTCTGTGTCGGCAGAGGGACTTTTAAACTGCCGTTACGCCGTTATTTCACAGGATGAGATTCAGTTTAATGGAAGGAAAAATAGCTTGTCCTCAAAACCAGCTGCTGGCTCTGCTTGACTGTTCAGGGTTAGTGACTGGCTCTGCTTGACTGTTCAGGGTTAGTGACTGGCTCTGCTTGACTGTTCAGGGTTAGTGACTGGCTCTGCTTGACTGTTAGTGACTGGCTCTGCTTGACTGTTAGTGACTGGCTCTGCTTGACTGTTCAGGGTTAGTGGCTGGCTCTGCTTGACTGTTCAGGGTTAGTGACTGGCTCTGCTTGACTGTTCAGGGTTAGTGACTGGCTCTGCTTGACTGTTCAGGGTTAGTGACTGGCTCTGCTTGACTGTTAGTGACTGGCTCTGCTTGACTGTTCAGGGTTAGTGACTGGCTCTGCTTGACTGTTAGTGACTGGCTCTGCTTGACTGTTAGTGACTGGCTCTGCTTGACTGTTCAGGGTTAGTGACTGGCTCTGCTTGACTGTTAGTGACTGGCTCTGCTTGACTGTTCAGGGTTAGTGACTGGCTCTGCTTGACTGTTAGTGACTGGCTCTGCTTGACTGTTAGTGACTGGCTCAGCTTGACTGTTCAGGGTTAGTGACTGGCTCTGCTTGACTGTTCAGGGTTAGTGACTGGCTCTGCTTGACTGTTCAGGGTTAGTGACTGGCTCTGCTTGACTGTTCAGGGTTAGTGGCTGGCTCTGCTTGACTGATCAGGGTTAGTGGCTGGCTCTGCTTGACTGTTCAGGGTTAGTGGCTGGCTCTGCTTGACTGTTCAGGGTTAGTGGCTGGCTCTGCTTGACTGATCAGGGTTAGTGACTGGCTCTGCTTGACTGTTCAGGGTTAGTGGCTGGCTCTGCTTGACTGTTCAGGGTTAGTGACTGGCTCTGCTTGACTGTTCAGGGTTAGTGGCTGGCTCTGCT
The DNA here is from genome assembly GCF_013265735.2 of Oncorhynchus mykiss. NCBI lineage: Eukaryota > Metazoa > Chordata > Actinopteri > Salmoniformes > Salmonidae > Oncorhynchus > Oncorhynchus mykiss. The sequence continues at coordinate 7,521,425 of NC_048590.1, read as the reverse complement.
TGACTGTTCAGGGTTAGTGGCTGGCTCTGCTTGACTGATCAGGGTTAGTGACTGGCTCTGCTTGACTGTTCAGGGTTAGTGGCTGGCTCTGCTTGACTGATCAGGGTTAGTGACTGGCTCTGCTTGACTGTTCAGGGTTAGTGGCTGGCTCTGCTTGACTGTTCAGGGTTAGTGGCTGGCTCTGCTTGACTGATCAGGGTTAGTGACTGGCTCTGCTTGACTGTTCAGGGTTAGTGACTGGCTCTGCTTGACTGTTCAGGGTTAGTGACTGGCTCTGCTTGACTGTTCAGGGTTAGTGGCTGGCTCTGCTTGACTGTTCAGGGTTAGTGACTGGCTCTGCTTGACTGTTCAGGGTTAGTGGCTGGCTCTGCTTGACTGTTCAGGGTTAGTGACTGGCTCTGCTTGACTGTTCAGGGTTAGTGGCTGGCTCTGCTTGACTGTTCAGGGTTAGTGACTGGCTCTGCTTGACTGTTCAGGGTTAGTGGCTGGCTGGGCAGCGGTGCATGACAGTGCAGCCCAGGGCCTGTGTCATCCAAAGGGCTATTTGACAACTTCCAGCTGGCTGGGGGCAGGTTGAAGTGAGGGCTGGCTGGGGGCAGGTTGTAGTGAGGGCTGGCTGGGGGCAGGTTGTAGTGAGGGCTGGCTGGGGGCAGGTTGTAGTGAGGACTGGCCAGTTCATCCACAGATCTCTTGGGGAAGGTTCCATGTAGAGCAAATGCTGAGTGTGACTTCACTTATGGCCTTGTTCCATCACTCTTTCTCCATCACTCTTTCTCCATCACACACCAGTATGTCACCAGAGTTTATTTGAATGTCGGCTCCTGTGTTCGTTTCTGGGAACCGTGTTTCCATCAGGAGTGTGTGACACTAGAGACTTGAGGTGAGCAGAAACAACAACCTCTGTATCATTAAGACAGTTACTATGGCAGAAGGTGTTAAAAACCCCATGTTCACTGTTAGCCCGTTGTGATGTAAACGCCAGATGAAAAGTAACGGTGGCCTGGAGACCCCAAGTCAGAGCAGTTCCACTGGACACATGGCTCAGTGAGACACGGGCGCCAGAGATGGACACAGAACAGTCTGAGCCTTCAGGTGGAAACTCGCTCAGTGAGACACGGGCGCCAGAGATGGAAACAGAACAGTCTGAGCCTTCAGGTGGAAACTCGCTCAGTGAGACACGGGCGCCAGACATGGAAACAGAACAGTCTGAGCCTTCAGGTGGGAACTCGCTCAGTGAGACACGGGCGCCAGACATGGAAACAGAAAGGTCTGAGCCTTCAGGTGGAAACTCGCTCAGGGAGACACGGGCGCCAGAGATGGAAACAGAACAGTCTGAGCCTTCAGGTGGAAACTCGCTCAGGGAGACACGGGCGCCAGACATGGAAACAGAACAGTCTGAGCCTTCAGGTGGGAACTCGCTCAGTGAGACACGGGCGCCAGAGATGGAAACAGAACAGTCTGAGCCTTCAGGTGGAAACTCGCTCAGTGAGACACGGGCGCCAGAGATGGAAACAGAACAGTCTGAGCCTTCAGGTGGAAACTCGCTCAGGGAGACACGGGCGCCAGACATGGAAACAGAAAGGTCTGAGCCTTCAGGTGGAAACTCGCTCAGTGAGACACGGGCGCCAGACATGGAAACAGAACAGTCTGAGCCTTCAGGTGGAAACTCGCTCAGGGAGACACGGGCGCCAGACATGGAAACAGAAAGGTCTGAGCCTTCAGGTGGAAACTCGCTCAGTGAGACACGGGCGCCAGACATGGAAACAGAACAGTCTGAGCCTTCAGGTGGAAACTCGCTCAGGGAGACACGGGCGCCAGACATGGAAACAGAACAGTCTGAGCCTTCAGGTGGGAACTCGCTCAGTGAGACACGGGCGCCAGAGATGGAAACAGAACAGTCTGAGCCTTCAGGTGGAAACTCGCTCAGTGAGACACGGGCACCAGACATGGAAACAGAAAGGTCTGAGCCTTCAGGTGGAAACTCGCTCAGTGAGACACGGGCACCAGACATGGAAACAGAAAGGTCTGAGCCTTCAGGTGGAAACTCGCTCAGGGAGACACGGGAGCCAGAGATGGACACAGAACAGTCTGAGCCTTCAGGTGGAAACTCGCTCAGTGAGACACGGGAGCCAGAGATGGAAACAGAACAGTCTGAGCCTTCAGGTGGAAACTCGCTCAGGGAGACACGGGAGCCAGAGATGGAAACAGAACAGTCTGAGCCTTCAGGTGGAAACTCGCTCAGGGAGACACGGGAGCCAGAGATGGACACAGAACAGTCTGAGCCTTCAGGTGGAAACTCGCTCAGTGAGACACGGGCGCCACAGATGGACACAGAACAGTCTGAGCCTTCAGGTGGAAACTCGCTCAGGGAGACACGGGCACCAGACATGGAAACAGAAAGGTCTGAGCCTTCAGGTGGAAACTCGCTCAGGGAGACACGGGAGCCAGAGATGGACACAGAACAGTCTGAGCCTTCAGGTGGAAACTCGCTCAGGGAGTCCACAGATTATTGTCATCTGGACTGAGGCACTCATGATGGGGGCTAGGTGGAGGGTGAGGGAAGTTAGTCATGTCCTTCAGGAGTGGATTTACAGTAATTCATGTAAAAAAATCATATGCGTCTGACGTCTCCTTCCCCCAGACTAGAGTTAGGTGGGTTTAGGTGAAATGTGGGGTCTCCTTCCCCCAGACTAGAGTTAGGTGGGCTATCAGACTATAGATTAATATCACAGATGATAGATTAATGACACAGATATCAGAATATAGGTTAATGTCACAGATATCTGACTATAGATTAATGACACAGCTATCAGACTATAGATTAATGAAACAGATTATAGATTAATGTCACTGATATCAGACTATAGATTAATGCCACAGATATCTGACTATAGATTCATGACACAGATATCTGACTATAGATTAATGACACAGATATCTCACTATAGATTAATGTCACTGATATCACACTATAGATTAATGACACAGATATCTGACTATAGATTAATGTCACTGATATCTGACTATAGATTAATGTCACTGATAGCTGACTATAGATTAATGACACAGATATCTCACTATAGAAGTAATGTCACAGATTATAGATTCATGTCACAGATATCAGACTATAGAAGTAATGTCACAGATATCTGACTATAGATTAATGAAACATATCAGAATATTGGTTAATGTCACAGATATCTGACTATAGAAGTAATGTCAAAGATTATAGATTCATGTCACAGATATAAAACTATAGATTCATGTCACAGATATCAGAATATAGATTAATGACACAGATATCAGACTATAGATTAATGACACAGATTATAGATTAATGTCACTGATATCAGACTATAGATTAATGACACAGATTATACATTAATGTCACTGATATCAGACTATAGATTAATGACACAGATTATAGATTAATGTCAATGATATCAGACTATAGATATCAGACTGTAGATTAATGTCACTGATATCAGACTATAGATTAATGACACTGATATCAGACTATAGATTAATGTCACTGATATCAGACTATAGATTAATGACACTGATATCAGACCGCAGATTAATGTCACTGATATCAGACTATAGATTAATGTCACTGATATAAAACTATAGATTAATGACACTGATATCAGACTATAGATTAATGACACAGCTATCAGACTATAGATTAATGACACAGATATCAGACTATAGATTAATGTCACAGATTATAGATTAATGTCACAGATATCAGAATATAGATTAATGACACTGATATCAGACTATAGATTAATGACACTGACATCAGACTATAGATTAATGTCACAGATTATAGATTAATGACACAGCTATCAGACAATAGATTAATAACACAGATATCAGACTATAGATTAATGACACTGATATCAGACTATAGATTAATGTCACTGATATCAGACTATAGATTAATGTCACTGATATCAGACTATAGATTAATGTCACTGATATCAGACTATAGATTAATGTCACTGATATCAGACTATAGATTAATGTCACTGATATCAGACTATAGATTAATGACACAGATTATAGATTCATGTCACTGATATCAGACTATAGATTAATGTCACTGATATCAGACTATAGATTAATGTCACTGATATCAGTCTATAGTTTAATTTCACTGATATCATACTATAGATTAATGTCACTGATATCAGACTATAGATTAATGTCACTGATATCAGACTATAGATTAATGTCACTGATATCAGACTACAGATTAATGTCACAGATATCAGACTACAGATTAATGTCACTGATATCAGACTACAGATTAATGTCACTGATATCAGACTATAGATTAATGTCACTGATATCAGACTATAGATTAATGTCTCTGATATCAGACTATAGATTAATGTCACTGATATCAGATTATAGATTAATGTCACTGAAATCAGACTATAGATTAATGACACTGATATCAGACTATAGATTAATGTCACAGATATCAGTCTATAGTTTAATTTCACTGATATCATACTATAGATTAATGTCACTGATATCAGACTATAGATTAATGTCACTGATATCAGACTATAGATTAATGTCACTGATATCAGACTACAGATTAATGTCACAGATATCAGACTACAGATGAATGTCACAGATATCAGACTATAGATTAATGTCACTGATATCAGGCTATAGATTAATGTCACTGATATCAGACTATAGATTAATGTCACTGATATCAGACTATAGATTAATGTCACTGATATCAGACTATAGATTAATGTCACTGATATCAGACTGTAGATTAATGTCACTGATATCAGACTACAGATTAATGTCACTGATATCAGACTATAGATTAATGTCACAGATATCAGACTACAGATGAATGTCACTGATATCAGACTATAGATTAATGTCACAGATATCAGACTATAGATTAATGTCACTGATATCAGACTACAGATTAATGTCACAGATATCAGTGGCACCTCACTGACCAGACCTGTTTCTGATTATGATACACTAACACACAGTGTGTACCAGAATCCAAACAGAATGTACTTTTTGCTCAGGGACATGTTTGCATTGTGTATTTCAAATCAGGGCAAATTGTGTTTGAGTAAAGCAAAGACTCCGTTACAGTTCAGAATCGTTACAATGCCGACGTCACAACTTCTTACCCTTGGAGGGTACTTCCTTCTATTCTAAGTGCTTTGCTCACGATTGCTTGTTTCAATCTTTTATTTCGTCCCGTATTGTGACAGAAAACTTCAATGGCTTAACAATGTCTGCTAAAGCTAAATGACTAAAGCCAAGTTTCATCATTGCAGTTCATTGACTCTCTACTGTCTACGTCTGTCTGTGAGGTTTGAGGTTGTTGCTGTCTCACAAACAGGAGTGTGATAGACGGTAGTCGTGTAGCAGCCCCGCGGCTGTATCACTGCCTGTCTGGTTCAGTTGCTTTAGCCATCTGCGTCACTTAGTGATGACATCATAAAAATTACATTGAAGGGTCTGGGTTCACGTCCTGGTGTCATGGACTAGACGTAACATAGTACATGTAAATCCGGGGGAAAACTCAAATTAGTAAGATATGTTATGTTATGTTTGGTATAAGACAGATGGTTACTTAACGCAAAACGCAAAAAACAAAGGTAACGTTATTGGTTGGGGTGGATGGGTAGGCATTATTATTATCTGACCCTGCTGGTCATCTATGAACGTTTGAACATCTTGGCCATGTTCTGTTATCATCTCCACCCGGCACAGCCAGAAGAGGACTGGCCACCCCACAGGGCCTGGTTCCTCTCTAGGTTTCTTCCTAGATTCCTGCCTTTCTAGGGAGTGTTTCCTAGCCACCCTTCCTAGTGGCTAGGAAACACTCCCTAGAAAGGCAGGAATCTACACCTGCATTGCTTGCTGTTTGGGGTTTTAGGCTGGGTTTCTGTACAGCACTTTGTGACATCGGCGGATGTAAGAAGGGCTTTATAAATACATTTGATTGATGGATATAACACGAACATCTAGCAACCCAAAGGTTGTGAGTTCGAATCTCATCAAGGACTACTTTAGCTAATTAGCAATCTTTCAACTACTTGCTATTTTTAGCTACTTTGCATTTACTTAGCATGTTAGCTAATGCGAATTGTAATTCATAACACATCATACTAAATGGATTGTCTCGGGATTTACGTATAGAATAATATGAAATGCTCTGAGACCAGGTTGCAGCGGGTTCAATAGAGTCTTTTATGGCTGGAACTTCCCTAATGGAGATGACATCATCTGGGGGAGAAACACACACACACACACACACACACACACACACACACACACACACACACCCTCCTGCCCTCTCCACCACCCCTCTCAATCTGTCTCCCAGACCTCGACTGTCTCCATCTCCCCCGAGCGGAAGAAGTGACACGCCTCAGATAGAGTTTTACCCGTCAAACCCAGAGCACACGTGTCATAACCCAGGGACGCACAAGTCATTATGTAGTATGAGAGAAAATGCTGATAGAAGGGACATCCTCAACATGGAAAGGGTTGGGAAGAGTTGGAAAGGGTTAGGAAGAGTTGGAAAGGGTTGGAAAGGGTTGGGAAGAGTTGGAAAGGGTTGGGAAGAGTTGGAAAGGGTTGGAAAGGGTTGGGTAAGAGTTGGAAAGGGTTGGGAAGGGTTGGAAAGGGTTAGGAAGAGTTGGAAAGGGTTGGAAAGGGTTGGAAGGGTTGGAAAGGGTTGGGACGGGTTGGGAAGAGTTGGAAAGGGTTGGGAAGAGTTGGAAAGGGTTACTATGAGTTGGGATGTTGCTACAGACTTGGTTGTGGAAACAATAGTGCGAAAGGGAAAGGTTGGTCTTCACAGTATGTTTTCCTGTTCTCTTCTGTTCTCCCACAACCACATCTCTACTCTAACTAGCATATGCTGCTACACTGTGGGTTTTACACTGAGTGGACAAAACATTAGGAACACCTGCTCTTTCCATGACATAGACTGACCAGGTGAATCCAGGTGAAAATCTATGATCCCCTTATTGATGTCACTTGTTAAATCTGCTTCAATCAGTGTAGATGAAGGGGAGGAGACAGGTTAAAGAATGATTTTTAAGCCTTGAATCAATTGAGACATGGATTGTGTGTGTGTGCGCCATTCAGAGGGCAAGACAATAGATTGAAGTGCCTTTGAAAAGGGTATGATCGTAGGTGCCAGGTGCACCGGCTTGAGAACTGCAACTCTGGTGGGTTTTTCACGCTCAACAGTTTCCCGTGTGAATCAAGAATGTTCCAAAACCCAAAGGACATCCTGTAGGAGGCATTGGAGTCGACATGAACCAGCATCCCTGTGGAACACTTTCAACACCTTGTAGAGACTCTGTGGAAGGCTTTGAACACCTTGTAGAGACTCTGTGGAAGGCTTTCAACACCTTGTAGAGACTCTGTGGAAGGCTTTCAACACCTTGTAGAGTCCCTGTGGAACACTTTCAACACCTTGTAGAGTCCCTGTGGAAGGCTTTCAACACCTTGTAGAGACTCTGTGGAAGGCTTTCAACACCTTGTAGAGTCCCTGTGGAACACTTTCAACACCTTGTAGAGTCCCTGTGGAAGGCTTTCAACACCTTGTAGAGACTCTGTGGAAGGCTTTCAACACCTTGTAGAGACCCTGTGGAAGGCTTTCAACACCTTGTAGAGACCCTGTGGAAGGCTTTCAACACATTGTAGAGACCCTGTGGAAGGCTTTCAACACCTTGTAGAGACCCTGTGGAAGGCTTTCGACACCTTGTAGAGACCCTGTGGAAGGCTTTCAACACCTTGTAGAGACCCTGTGGAAGGCTTTCAACACCTTGTAGAGACTCTGTGGAAGGCTTTCAACACCTTGTAGAGTCCCTGTGGAACACTTTCAACACCTTGTAGAGACTCTGTGGAAGGCTTTCAACACCTTGTAGAGACCCTGTGGAAGGCTTTCAACACATTGTAGAGACCCTGTGGAAGGCTTTCGACACCTTATAGAGTCCATGACCCCGATGAATTGAGGCTGTTCTGAGGGCAACAGGGGCCGCAACTCAATATTAGGAATATGTTCCTAATGTTTTGTACCCTCAAACTCTCTTTTGGCAGTGAATGACCTCCTCTGGCCATAGAGAATACATGGGTGGTGTTGGTTTTGTCAGTATACACTGTACAGTACAGTCCTGGTGGCATTATGAGAGAGGTTTACACAGATTAAAAGTGCACTATGCAATAATTACTGCTTTTCAATGGTAATTTTAATTAGGATTAAGGACCCACATGAATAAGGATTGTGGCTTTAAATGTTTAATTCCTCTTGTTTGTCTTATTGTTTGGAGACTGAGACTGAGACTGAGAGGTACCTCTGTTTGTTGCTGTGCTGGCCACATCATACTTCCTGTTCAGACTGGCCAATCCCAGGCCAGATCCTCAGGTGACCTATTTTGGCTGCTGTGATCCTGTGGTGACCTAGGTTGGCTGATGTTTTTTCAGTAGCATACAGCTCTCTAACACAGTAAATACGTCAGGGCTTATTTTCACTGAATATAGTTATCAGAGTGACTGAATAGAGCTATCAGAGTGACCGAATAGATTTATCAGAGTGACTGAATATAGTTATCAGAGTGACTGAATAGAGTTATCAGAGTGACCGAATAGATTTATCAGAGTGACTGAATAGAGTTATCAGAGTGACTGAATAGAGTTATCAGAGTGACTGAATAGAGTTATCAGAGTGACCGAATAGAGTTATCAGAGTGACCGAATAGAGTTATCAGAGTGACCGAATAGAGTTATCAGAGTGACTGAATAAAGTTATCAGAGTGACTGAATAGAGCTATCAGAGTGACTGAATAGAGTTATCAGAGTGACTGAATAGAGCTATCAGCGTGACTGAATATAGTTATTAGAGTGACTGAATAGAGCTATCAGAGTGACTGAATATAGTTATCTGGGTGACTGAATATAGTTATTAGAGTGACTGAATAGAGCTATCAGAGTGACTGAATATAGTTATCTGAGTGACTGAATAGAGTTATCAGAGTGACTGAATAGAGTTATCAGAGTGACTGAATGGAGCTATCAGAGTGACCGAATAGAGTTATCAGAGTGACTGAATAGAGTTATCAGAGTGACTGAATAGAGTTATCAGAGTGACTGAATATAGTTATCAGAGTGACCGAATAGAGTTATCAGAGTGACCGAATAGAGTTATCAGAGTGACCGAATAGATTTATCAGAGTGACTGAATAGAGTTATCAGAGTGACTGAATAGAGTTATCAGAGTGACTGAATAGAGTTATCAGAGTGACTGAATAGAGTTATCAGAGTGACATTTCAATTGACATAATATGGCGGGAATGTCACAAGCCGAGAGAGGGTTCGCTTGACATTCTCGCTTCGCATCTCAAAAGTATCCCGTAGATGTCACAGTAGCCTCTAGCCAGGAAGCTAAGCATTGCAAACTATTCTACTAGCTAGCTACTAGCTAACGTTAAGTAAGCAAATCTTCATGCATCTACCATATTACACTTTTGAATAACGCAACAAATCGCAAGCATGTTCAGACAATTTAACGGTTTATTTTCTCATCTGTACACTCATTGCATTTTTAGCTTCAAGACAAAAGCATATAGTTCCTGCTAGCTAAAGCTAACGACAAAAGCATATAGTTCCTGCTAGCTAAAGCTAACAACAAAAGCATATAGTTCCTGCTAGCTAAAGCTAACAACAAAAGCATATAGTACCTGCTAGCTAAAGCTAACAACAAAAGCATATAGTTCCTGCTAGCTAAAGCTAACAACAAAAGCATATAGTTCCTGCTAGCTAAAGCTAACAACAAAACCATATAGTTCCTGCTAGCTTAAGCTAACAACAAAAGCATATAGTTCCTGCTAGCTAAAGCTAACAACAAAACCATATAGTTCCTGCTAGCTAAAGCTAACAACAAAAGCATATAGTACCTGCTAGCTTAAGTTAACAACAAAAGCATATAGTTCCTGCTAGCTAAAGCTAACGACAAAAGCATATAGTTCCTGCTAGCTAAAGCTAACAACAAAAGCATATAGTTCCTGCTAGCTAAAGCTAACAACAAAACCATATAGTTCCTGCTAGCTAAAGCTAACAACAAAAGCACATAGTTCCTGCTAGCTAAAGCTAACAACAAAAGCATATAGTTCCTGCTAGCTAAAGCTAACAACAAAAGCACATAGTTCCTGCTAGCTTAAGCTAACAACAAAAGCATATAGTTCCTGCTAGCTAAAGCTAACAACAGATCTTCATCAATTAATGCTAGTGTATAAAAAAATGAATGCCCACCCCTCTAATACGAATATAAAGAACAGCAGGCCTGCCTTACAACATTACAACAAACCATGTTTCATTTTTGTTAACCCTCCTGCTGTGTTCTGGTGGAATTGGATCGATATACAAGTTTTCTCTCTGTCAAATGTAGTTAATTTCATCTGATTGTCATAAGTTTCCAGGACTTTGTCCTCACAGGGCATCTGAACACACAAAATACATTTTGGTGATTTTCATTACATTTTGGGTGTTTTATTTAACTTTTGTACAACTTTGGTGTTCTCGGTCAAAAATGACGGGTCAGTAGAAATGAATGGGTGAGACTACAATTAGTGTATAAAACTGAGTTCAGGCACATGTCCATTCATCAGATGGACACACTTCCTCTCCCAGACCCCCACATGCATGTTTGTTTGAACACACACACACACACACACACACACACACACACACACACACACACACACACACACACACACACACACACACACACACACACACACACACACACACACACACACACACACACACAAGAGACTCTGGAGAAGAGTTATGGTCAGGAGGCCTGAAGAGGAGGATGCCAGAGGTTGGAGTGGGTCAAAGAGGAGTTTCTTGTCCTGGTATGAACTCTACACAGGAGAGCCATACACACACACACACACACACACACACACACACACACACACACACACACACACACACACACACACACACACACACATACACACACACACACCTACACACCTCACTCCCCTTCTTGGCTTCCATGGCAACCCCCACCGGAACCTTTCCCCAATAGAATCTTTCCTCCACGGGAACCACACCTGTTGTCATTCTCACAAACAATCGCAACATTGTTTCAATAATATATAGAACTTTTCTCAGCTCAAGCTTAAAGCTTAAAGCTTTTTTGAGGCCTTGCTCACAATTCATTCTGTGGCAGCACAATGACCAAACGCTATACTGTATTTGAGGCTCTTGATCATATATTTGATCATGACACTGGTGAGGAGGAGAGAGTCCTTGTTAAACTTTGACACAAAGTAGTCTGTGATAAATAGCACAACATGTTTCATCTGAGTATTTGTCATAGTCAAAATAATCCATACATTATGCTTGTTTTACTCACAAACGAGTTGTATGAGCTCAGGTCATTGAGGCCTACAGGCCATAAATAGCAAATAGAAGTTAAAAACTTGTAATGTTCATCAAACTCATTTTCCTCAGAAGCTTCTGCATTCAACACATGTGATGTGGTTGTGGTTCTGCTTAGATGTATTCTCCAGAACAATGCATAGGGAATTGTTGATATGTTGTCCTCAAAATTATATAGGATACATTTTCTTCAGAGAAAAGTGCTAATAATGCATTTTACCACCTTTCTTTAGTGTTTTCACCGATTGAAAGATGAAAAATCTTCAACTATCGACTATGTGTAAGACAGGTCCTGGAGTGTCTTAACTAAACAAAACCCAAACATATGACCCGATTAGAAAAACCTGGTCACATCACAGCCTTTATAAAACAGTTTTTAACACATTGTTTATTTCTATGTCACACCCAGAGTATTTGACCTGTTTAGGTTAGCCTATCAGATCAGGGAAAAAACTGTTTAGGTTAGCCTACCAGATCAGGGAAAAACTGTTTAGGTTAGCCTACCAGATCAGGGAAAAACTGTTTAGGTTAGCCTATCAGATCAGGGAAAAAACTGTTTAGGTTAGCCTACCAGATCAGGGAAAAACTGTTTAGGTTAGCCTACCAGATCAGAGAAAAACTGTTTAGGTTAGCCTACCAGATCAGGGAAAAACTGTTTAGGTTAGCCTATCAGATCAGGGAAAAAACTGTTTAGGTTAGCCTACCAGATCAGGGAAAAACTGTTTAGGTTAGCCTACCAGATCAGAGAAAAACTGTTTAGGTTAGCCTACCAGATCAGGGAAAAACTGTTTAGGTTAGCCTATCAGATCAGGGAAAAAACTGTTTAGGTTAGCCTACCAGATCAGGGAAAAACTGTTTAGGTTAGCCTACCAGATCAGAGAAAAACTGTTTAGGTTAGCCTACCAGATCAGGGAAAAACTGTTTAGGTTAGCCTATCAGATCAGGGAAAAACTGTTTAGGTTAGCCTATCAGATCAGGGAAAAACTGTTTAGGTTAGCCTATCAGATCAGGAAAAAAACTCTGGGCCCCAGGAATTGGGTGCGTTAGATTTGTTGTGTATAAAGTCCATGTTCAGTTCCGTTTCCTGATTCATTTCAATCGGGATGGATTTACAACAGATTTTGATTCGAAGTACTGCTTGATTCTCGTCGAATGTCCTTATTTGTTCTCCTGTGTGTTTAAAATGAGAAAAACATCCCAATAGGAATAGTTTCTCACATTCTGTGCCAGGCCCCCCTATCGTTTTAGACTCATTATTTAGCGACCCGAAGAGAGAACAGCAACACACGGGGGTCATTACATTAGAGGCAACTGAGCTCCAATATAAACTAGAGATTTGGCAGCTCCGTCCTCTCTGTGGTCTACATAGCAATTATATGGGAAATGAGAATGGTGGGCTTTGATGTGATTTAATGATAAACAATCTTGAAACAGTAGAAAGAAAGAGATTTTATGCTGTATTTATTTGCATGACAATCTGAGTCTAGTCTATGGATGGAAATCAATCCTTCATTTTTTGATTGATTCAGATTCAGAAACAGAACAAAGATTATTAAAGAACGTTTCCCCCTGGTCAAGATGAGTCAGTCCTTTTAGTATTTTATGAAATAGTTTAGGAAACAAAATGGCTGAATTGACATGAATGTTTCCATTGTGGTGAATTAAAGGCCATTGTTGAGGAAGACTGTCAGTCGCTGTGTTGGCTCCACTTACAGTAAGAATGGAGAGGAAATGATGGATCCTAGGAGTGTGTATGTTTGTGTGTGTGTGTGTGTGTGTGTGTGTGTGTGTGTGTGTGTGTGTGTGTGTGTGTGTGTGTGTGTGTGTGTGTGTGTGTGTGTGTGTGTGTGTATGGCTCTCCTGTGTAGAGTTCATACCAGGACAAGAAACTCCTCTTTGACCCACTCCAACCTCTGGCATCCTCCTCTTCAGTCCTCCTGACCATAACTCTTCTCCAGAATCTCTTTTCTCCCTCCCTCCCTCCCTCCCTCCCTCCCTCCCTCCCTCCCTCCCTCCCTCCCTCCCTCCCTCCCTCCCTCCCTCGACCTACTCACCCCCTCCCTCTGCCTCCCTCCCCACTCCTTCGTCTCTCCTCTACCTCTTAACCTACTCACCCCTCCCTCTGCCTCCCTCCCCACTCCTTCGTCTCTCCTCTACCTCTTAACCTACTCACCCTTTCTCTCTGCCTCCCTCCCTGCTCTCTCTTCTGCCTCTCGACCTACTCACTCCTCCCTCCATGCTCTCTCCTCTACCTCTCGACCTACTCACTCCTCCCTCCCTGCTCTCTCCTCTGCCTCTCGACCTACTCACTCCTCCATCCCTGCTCTCTCCTCTGCCTCTCGACCTACTCACTCCTCCATCCCTCCTCTCTCCTCTGCCTCTCGACCTACTCACTCCTCCATCCCTCCTCTCTCCTCTGCCTCTCGACCTACTCACTCCTCCATTCCTCCTCTCTCCTCTGCCTCTCGACCTACTCACTCCTCCATCCCTCCTCTCTCCTCTGCCTCTCGACCTACTCACTCCTCCATCCCTCCTCTCTCCTCTACCTCTCGACCTACTCACTCCTCCATCCCTGCTCTCTCCTCTGCCTCTCGACCTACTCACTCCTCCATCCCTCCTCTCTCCTCTGCCTCTCGACCTACTCACTCCTCCATCCCTCCTCTCTCCTCTGCCTCTCGACCTACTCACTCCTCCATCCCTCCTCTCTCCTCTGCCTCTCGACCTACTCACTCCTCCATCCCTCCTCTCTCCTCTGCCTCTCGACCTACTCACTCCTCCATCCCTCCTCTCTCCTCTTCCTCTCGACCTACTCACTCCTCCATCCCTCCTCTCTCCTCTGCCTCTCGACCTACTCACTCCTCCATCCCTCCTCTCTCCTCTGCCTCTCGACCTACTCACTCCTCCATCCCTCCTCTCTCCTCTGCCTCTCGACCTACTCACTCCTCCATCCCTCCTCTCTCCTCTGCCTCTCGACCTACTCACTCCTCCCTCCCTGCTCTCTCCTCTGCCTCTCGACCTACTCACTCCTCCCTCCCTGCTCTCTCCTCTGCCTCTCGACCTACTCACTCCTCCATCCCTCCTCTCTCCTCTGCCTCTCGACCTACTCACTCCTCCATCCCTCCTCTCTCCTCTGCCTCTCGACCTACTCACTCCTCCCTCCCTGCTCTCTCCTCTGCCTCTCGACCTACTCACTCCCCTCTATGACTCTATTCCTCTCTTTCACATGCAGCGGAGGAGGCGGGGCTATGAGCTAATGGCGTGGCTGGAACATAGGACGAATGGGGGAGGGTGAAGTTCAGTGTGTTGAAGACGGCTAGCTGCAACTCAGAAACTCTAATAGCGGCAACAGTCATGAGCTGGTTAGTTAGTAGGGTCACAGTAGAGTTATCTGACAGGTGAGCTGGTTAGTTAGTAGGGTCACAGTAGAGTTATCTGACAGGTGAGCAGGTTAGTTAGTAGGGTCACAGTAGAGTTATCTGACAGGTGAGCTGGTTAGTTAGTTAGTAGGGTTACAGTAGAGTTATCTGACAGATGAGCTGGTTAGTTAGTTAGCAGGGTCATAGTAGAGTTATATGTCAGGTGAGCTGGTTAGTTAGTTAGCAGGGTCACAGTAGAGTTATCTGACAGGTGAGCTGGTTAATTAGTAGTGTCACAGTAGAGTTATCTGTCAGGTGAGCTGGTTAGTTAGTTAGTAGGGTTACAGGAGAGTTATCTGTCAGGTGAGCTGGTTAGTTAGTAGGGTCACAGTAGAGTTATCTGTCAGGTGAGCTGGTTAGTTAGCAGGTACACAGTAGAGTTATCTGTCAGGTGAGCTGGTTAGTTAGTTAGTAGGGTCACAGTAGAGTTATCTGTCAGGTGAGCAGGTTAGTTAGTAGGGTTACAGTAGAGTTATCTGTCAGGTGAGCTGGTTAGTTAGTAGGGTCACAGTAGAGTTATCTGTCAGGTGAGCTGGTTAGTTAGCAGGTACACAGTAGAGTTATCTGTCAGGTGAGCTGGTTAGTTAGTTAGTAGGGTCACAGTAGAGTTATCTGTCAGGTGAGCAGGTTAGTTAGTAGGGTTACAGTAGAGTTATCTGTCAGGTGAGCTGGTTAGTTAGTAGGGTCACAGTAGAGTTATCTGTCAGGTGAGCTGGTTAGTTAGTTAGTAGGGTCACAGTAGAGTTATCTGACAGGTGAGCTGGTTAATTAGTAGTGTCACAGTAGAGTTATCTGTCAGGTGAGCTGGTTAGTTAGTTAGTAGGGTTACAGGAGAGTTATCTGTCAGGTGAGCTGGTTAGTTAGTAGGGTCACAGTAGAGTTATCTGTCAGGTGAGCTGGTTAGTTAGCAGGTACACAGTAGAGTTATCTGTCAGGTGAGCTGGTTAGTTAGTTAGTAGGGTCACAGTAGAGTTATCTGTCAGGTGAGCAGGTTAGTTAGTAGGGTCACAGTAGAGTTATCTGTCAGGTGAGCTGGTTAGTTAGTAGGGTCACAGTAGAGTTATCTGTCAGGTGAGCTGGTTAGTTAGTTAGCAGGGTCACAGTAGAGTTATCTGTCAGGTGAGCTGGTTAGTTAGTAGGGTCACAGTAGAGTTATCTGTCAGGTGAGCTGGTTAGTTAGTAGGGTCACAGTAGAGTTATCTGACAGGTGAGCTGGTTAGTTAGTAGGGTTACAGTAGAGTTATCTGTCAGGTGAGCTGGTTAGTTAGTTAGTTAGTAGGGTCACAGTAGAGTTATCTGTCAGGTGAGCTGGTTAGTTAGTTAGTAGGGTCACAGTAGAGTTATCTGTCAGGTGAGCTGGTTAGTTAGTTAGTAGGGTTACAGTAGAGTTATCTGACAGGTGAGCTGGTTAGTTAGTTAGTAGGGTCACAGTAGAGTTGTCTGTCAGGTGAGCTGGATAGTTAGTTAGTAGGGTCACAGTGGAGTTATCTGACAGGTGAGCTGGTTAGTTAGTAGGGTCACAGTAGAGTTATCTGTCAGGTGAGCTGGTTAGTTAGCAGGGTTACAGTAAAGTTATCTGTCAGGTGAGCTGGTTAGTTAGTTAGTAAGGTTACAGTAGAGTTATCTGTCAGGTGAGCTGGTTAGTTAGTTAGCAGGGTCACAGTAGAGTTATCTGTCAGGTGAGCTGGTTAGTTAGTAGGGTTACCGTAGAGTTATCTGACAGGTGAGCTGGTTAGTTGGTTACTTGCCTAGTTAAAAAAAAAATATCCTCTGGTTTTCACTTTGTTCCTCTCACTTGTATCTCACCAGTAGGAGGGAATATGTTTGTAGACTTCCTGTGTGTTTCTTACTCTGTCCATTAGCAAAAAATAAATAAAAAAATAGGTCCACACATGAAAATATGAATTTTATTTGTATATTCTCTTTCGCTGCCTCTGTGTTCCAGGGTGACGGCCCAGCGCAGTATTGAGGATGCTGAGGAGATAGAGCGGGAACGGAGACGAAGGGCCAGGGAGAGACAGGGGGACCAGGACCCACACACCCACACTGGCCCAGCCAGCACCACCAGCCCCACACCGGACAATGGGCTCCCGGAGCTATATCCAATGTAAGTCACAAAGCTGAATGGAGGCTAACAGCCAACACTTTCCTGCTGTAGAATCCTACAATAGAACATACTGCTCTGGTGATCGTAGACTGCACTAGGGTGTAAGACTAGGGTGTCCCACACCAGTCTTGTTGTCATCTGTAGCAGCTGAGTAGCTCAAGTCATGTTTGTAACGTATGACGTGAACTGCTTACTGTAGTGGCGCAACGGTCTGAGGCACTGCATCTCAGTGCTAGAGGCGTCACTACGGACGCCCTGGTTCGATCCTGGGCTGTATCACAACCCGGCCGTGATTGGGAGTCCCATATGACAGGGCACAATTGCCCCAGATTCATCCGGGTTAGGGTTTGGTCGGGGTAGGCTGTCTTTGTAAATAAGAATTTGTTCTTAACTGACTTGCCTAGTTAAATTAAGGTTAATTAAAAATATAATTTTAAAAAAATGTCTCAATGGTGCTGAATAGACTGTAGGTAATCTGACTGATGTCTCAATTGTGCTGATTAGACTGTAGGTAATCTGACTGACGTCTCAATGGTGCTGATTAGACTGTAGGTAATCTGACTGATGTCTCAATGGTGCTGATTAGACTGTTGGTACTCTGACTGATGTCTCAATGGTGCTGATTAGACTGTAGGTAATCTGACTGATGTCTCAATGGTGCTGAATAGACTGTAGGTAATCTGATTGATGTCTCAATGGTGCTGAATAGACTGTAGGTAATCTGACTGATGTCTCAATGGTGCTGATTAGACTGTAGGTAATCTGACTGATGTCTTAATGGTGCTGATTAGACTGTAGGTAATATGACTGACGTCTCAATGGTGCTGAATAGACTGTAGGT
This sequence comes from Oncorhynchus mykiss, assembly GCF_013265735.2. Lineage (NCBI taxonomy): Eukaryota > Metazoa > Chordata > Actinopteri > Salmoniformes > Salmonidae > Oncorhynchus > Oncorhynchus mykiss. The sequence continues at coordinate 7,503,601 of NC_048590.1, read as the reverse complement.
AATCTGACTGATGTCTCAATGGTGCTGATTAGAATGTAGGTAATCTGACTGATGTCTTAATGGTGCTGATTAGTCTGTAGGTAATCTGACTGATGTCTTAATGGTGCTGATTAGACTGTAGGTAATCTGACTGATGTCTCAATGGTGCTGAATAGACTGTAGGTAATCTGACTGACGTCTCAATGGTGCTGATTAGACTGTAGGTAATCTGACTGATGTCTCAATGGTGCAGATTAGACTGTAGGTCATCTGATTGACGTCTCAATGCTGCTGATTAGACTGTAGGTAATCTGATTGATGTATCAATGGTGCTGATTAGACTGTAGGTAATCTGACTGACGTCTCAATGGTGCTGATTAGACTGTAGGTAATCTGACTGACGTCTCAATGGTGCTGCATAGACTGTAGGTAATCTGACTGATGTCTCAATGGTGCTGATTAGACTGTAGGTAATCTGATTGATGTCTCAATGGTGCTGATTAGACTGTAGGTAATCTGACTGACGTCTCAATGGTGCTGAATAGACTGTAGGTAATCTGACTGATGTCTCAATGGTGCTGATTAGACTGTAGGTAATCTGATTGATGTCTCAATGGTGCTGATTAGACTGTAGGTAATCTGACTGATGTCTCAATGGTGCTGAATAGACTGTAGGGAAACAAGACAACATTAGCTAGCGTTCGCTAATGAAGTGCTGTCACGCATCCTATCAGGGTTTACAGTATATAGACCCGGGCTGTGTCTCAATGGACCTGGGCTGTGTCCCGTAATGACTCCCTGTTTACTATATAGTGTACAGGTTTGACCGGAGCCCTTGGGGAATAGGGTGCTATTAGGGTTGCAGCCTTCAGTGTGCTGTGCTATTGGTTTTAAATGACCTGTCAGTGTTGATGTGTACGACTCTAGATATGAAGGGAGAGACACTGCTCTACCCAGGGGGAGGCATTGAGCTGATCAGGAAAGGAGTTGACATTGCTTATCTACTGTTAGGCCTTACATAGTGAGTGAGTGAGTGAGTGAGTGAGTGAGTGTGTGTGTGTGTGTGTGTGTGTGTGTTTGTGCATTCATGTGTGTGCATGTGTGTGAGCCATGTTCCTCCACAACAGGTCTCTTGTATTGAATCAATGGTTTCCTCTTAAAGATGTGTGGTAGTTTAGGCTATTACTTCTTGTTTCCTTGGTTACTCAAACCTATTGGTGACTCAAACCTATTGGTGACTCAAACCTACTGGTGACTCAAACCTACTGGTGACTCAAACCTACTGGTGACTCAAACCTACTGGTGACTCAAACCGATTGGTGACTCAAACCTACTGGTTACTCAAATATATTGGTGACTCAAACCTACTGGTGACTCAAACCTACTGGTGACTCAAACCTACTGGTGACTCAAACCTACTGGCGACTCAAACCTACTGGCGACTCAAACCTACTGGCGACTCAAACCTACTGGCGACTCAAACCTACTGGCGACTCAAACCTACTGGTGACTCAAACCTATTGGTCACTCAAACGTATTTTTGATGATGGACTCATTACGAGTAGTTGCAAGGTTACTACATTTCTAGTTAAGAAAAATCTAGTTAAAGAAACATCTGCAGGTGTGTGGTAGGGGTTTCAAATGTTACACTGGAAATAAATGGTCCTTTATCCAGAATATATATATATTTTTTTACCAGAGATCTAATTACGCTACATTCTTAGAAAAAATACTTCCAAAAGGATTATTCGGCTGTCCCCATAAGAGAACCCTTTTTGGTTCCAGGTGGAACCGCTTTTAGTTCCAGGTGGAACTCTTTTTAGTTCCAGGTAGAACCCGTTTTAGTTCCAGGTGGAACCCTTTTTAGTTCCAGGTGGAACCCTTTTTAGTTCCAGGTGGAACCCTTTTTAGTTCCGGGTGGAACCCTTTATAGTTCCGGGTGGAACCCTTTATAGTTCCGGGTGGAACCCTTTATAGTTCCAGGTGGAACCCTTTATAGTTCCAGGCGCAACCCTTTTTAGTTCCAGGCGGAACCCTTTTTAGTTCCAGGCGGAACCCTTTTTAGTTCCAGGTGGAACCCTTTATAGTTCCAGGCGGAACCCTTTTTAGTTCCAGGCGGAACCCTTTATAGTTCCAGGTGGAACCCTTTATAGTTCCAGGCGGAACCCTTTTTAGTTCCAGGCGGAACCCTTTTTAGTTCCAGGCGGAACCCTTTTTACTTCCAGGCGGAACCCTTTTTGTTTCCAGGCGGAACCCTTTTTAGTTCCAGGCGGAACCCTTTTTAGTTCCAGGCGGAACCCTTTTTAGTTCCAGGTGGAAACCGTTTTTGGTTCCAGGTAGAATAACTTATTATTCTACTTGTTAATGTTATTATGTTATTATGCTACTTGTTAATGTTTTAATGCACTTCTATGCATCACATTAATAAATCAACCTAAACTATATTTATTTTTGCTTTGTTGCAACAATGAGAAACGAGAAATGACAGAAGGCCGGGGCTACAGGAAGAGAGCATGCCTTCGTCCCAAAGGGCACCCTATCCCCTGTGTAGTGCACTACTACATAGGGCTCTGGTGAAAAGTAGTGCACTATATGGTGAATATGGCTCTGGTCTAAAGTAGTGCACTATATGGTGAATATGGCTCTGGTCTAAAGTAGTGCACTACTACATAGGGCTCTGGTGAAAAGTAGTGCACTATATGGTGAATAGGGCTCTGGTCTAAAGTAGTGCACTATTTAGGGAAATGGGTGCCATTTGGGATACCAGCCCATAGCTCACGCAGAGGAAACAGGATGCAGCAGTGGCGTCCGTTCCGTTGGCTGCGAGGTCGGTCGTTCAGTTTTGTGTATGTTTCCATGGCCACAGTACATGTGTGTCCCGTTGCCATGACGCTGAGCCAAAGGCCCTGGGGTCTGGCTAACACCTGTCATCTGCTGGGCTAAACTGAAGCAAACAGGAAAACGCTCACCCAGAGGCAGTGCTCCTAGTGGCCGGGGACTTTAATAATGCAGGGAAACTTAAATCAGTTTTACCTCATTTCTATCAGCATGTTAAATGTGCAACCAGAGGGAAGAAAATTGTCATCGACGGGGCTGTAGTGGAGCAGGTTGAGAGATTTAAGTTCCTTGGCTTCCACATCAGCAACAAACTAACATGGTCCAAACACACCAAGACAATTGTGAAGAGGGTACGACAAAACCTTTTCCCCTTCGGGAGACTGAAAAGATTTGGCATGGGTCCTCAGATCCTCAAAAGGTTCTACAGCTGCCCCATTGAGAGCATCCTGATGAGTTGCATCACTGCCTAGTATGACCTCCGACCTCAAGGCACTACAGATGGTAGTGGGTACTGATATACTTTGAGTAGGGTTTACTACAATGGTTCTAGGCATCGGGAGTTAGCAGAACTGATATACTTTGAGTAGGGTTTACTACAATGGTTCTAGGCATCGGGAGTTAGCAGAACTGATATACTTTGAGTAGGGTTTACTACAATGGTTCTAGGCAACGGGAGTTAGCAGAACTGATATACTTTGAGTTGGGTTTACTACAATGGTTCTAGGCAACGGGAGTTAGCAGAACTGATATACTTTGAGTTGGGTTTACTACAATGGTTCTAGGCAACGGGAGTTAGCAGAACTGATATACTTTGAGTTGGGTTTACTACAATGGTTCTAGGCAACGGGAGTTAGCAGAACTAATGATTTTTTACACTGTGTTAATAAACAGTTAGGAATTTAGCCGAATTAGCCTGTTTTGAATTCAGTTGACAATGCATTAGGTTGAAGTGTTGAAGGCTGTAAGTATTGTCTGTCTTTTTCGAGGGTCGACCTGGCCATCTCTCGGCCTGGATAACCCTGTCCTTTGGTGTCATTACTCTTGAAGGAAATGTTGAATACAGCACTATATTTCTGTAGTGGCAAGATAGATATCTGTTAAACAGTTAGAAATGACTGGATCACCTTTAGGTTTGACTTGTTATTAACAATTGTACCTGTCTCTTCAGGTGTGAGAGTGAGCTGAAGGCTAGTGGCTGCCAGTTGGCTCTGGAGGAGGACGAGGGCTTCAGTGACTGGACCCAGAGGTTGGAGAAACGCAGACAGCGCCACCTGGAGGAACAGGAGTCCTCGGAGGACCATCAGCCCCAGCAGCAGCAGAATCAGCCCCAGCAGCATCACCCCCAGCAGCAGCATCACCCCCAGCAGCAGCATCAACCCCAGCAGCATCACCCCCAGGAGCAGCAGCAGCCCCAGCTGCTCAGGCTAAACAGAGCCTCCCCAATCAGGCCCTGCTTGAAGACACGTCCTGGACCTGGGCCCGAGGAGAGGGAGGAGAAGGAGGTAGAGTGGGAACGAAGAGCCAGCAACAAGACACAAGACACTTCAAGAAGAGTAACAGATGACAAGGTAGAGTTACGATTGTGTATATGCCGTGCTGTATCCAATCATCACTCAAGTCACACTGTCGTCTTTATTCACGGCAGGGCAAAGAGGGGAAAGCTGATGTTTGGTGTTGTGATGCCAAACTTGACCGCCAATGACGTTTGATGGCAAAACTCAAATTGGACCATAAAGTGTTCTTCTGAATGCTCTGTTTTGTTTTTAGGTCGTGGAGAAGAAGAAATCTGAGCTGAAGATCTCCTACACCTCTAAAGTCATGAGACACGTCAACAGCAATGGGGAAGCAGCTGGGGCGGAAGTGACCTCATACCTAGTTGCAGGGAAACTGTCTCCAAGGTAACACACCTAAAATAGTCTATATGTGTGTCCAAAATGGCGCTCGAATCCTTAAATAGAGCCTCATCTGGCCAAAAGTAGTGCACTATAATGGGAATAGGGTGCCATTTGTCTGGTATAAAGTAGTACACTATAACGGGAATAGGGTGCCATTTGGTTGGCCTAAAGTAGTGCACTATAACGGGAATTGGGTGCCATTTGGCTGGTCTAAAGTAGTGCACTATCAAGGGATTAGGGTGCATTTGGCTGGCCTAAAGTGGTCCACTATAACGGGAATAGGGTGCCATTTGTCTGGTCTAAAGTAGTGCACTATAAAAGGAATAGGGTGCCATTTGGTTGGCCTAAAGTAGTGCACTATAACGGGAATAGGGTTCCATTTGGCTGGTCTAAAGTAGTGCACTATCAAGGGAATAGGGTGCCATTTTGGACACCGATTCAGACTGGGGCCAGATCTCACTATTGTAATGTCCAAATTCAATTTAAAGAGGAGGAGAACTCAACACAAAGACTGAAGCTGTCTGAGTTTCTTTATTTATAGTTTCCTTGGTTTCAGTCTTATCTTCCTGCTACAGATGGAGGATCTTAATTTGAGCCAGTTTTCTACAGCAGGAAAATAATCCCGCAGCAACAGGAAATGTGAATTACAGGGTGCATTATTATTAATGGACATTTTTGAAGAGGTTGATACATCATTCGTAAGGATAAATCAAGTCTGAAATTGTTAAAGGGAAATTACAAACTTCAGAAGCCTTTTTAAACCTTAAAATAAACTAGACGTTTTACATTTCCTGCGTTGCAGGAAAGCTCTCCTGCACCACGGCGATCAAATTAAAATGTATGGGTGATCGCTTGTAGAGAGAGAATCATAACTTCTGTAAAGCATCTATCAGTTCCTACTTCATACTGAACTGAAAAAGAGGCATGACAAGATCAGTGACTCTCATCACTTCCTGTATGGGCTAGCTCAACATCCTTCCTTAATTTAACCAAGCCTTTTAAGAGTGAGCTACTATCGGGTGTTGAGACACAGCTAGAGACACAGATAGAGATGGCTGAGACACAGATAGTCATGGATGAGACACAGATAGTCTTGGATGAGACACAGGAAGACATGGCTGAGACACAGATAGTCATGACTGAGACACAGATAGTCATGACTGAGACACAGATAGTCTTGGATGAGACACAGGAAGACATGGCTGAGACACAGCTAGAGACACAGATAGAGATGGCTGAGACACAGATAGTCATGACTGAGACACAGGTAGTCATGGAGGAGACACAGAAAGAGATGGATGACACCCCGAAAGACATGGTTGAGACACAGATAGTCTTGGACGAGACAACAAAAGACATGGATGAGACACAGAAAGAGATGGATGACACCCCGAAAGACATGGTTGAGACACAGATAGTCTTGGACGAGACACCAAAAGACATGGATGAGACACAGAAAGAGCTAGATGAGACACCGAAAGAGATGGATGAGACACCGAAAGAGATGGATGAGACACGTACTTCTTCCTTGTTTGTCACTGAAGGAGACAGGTAAACATTTCAAAGCACACTGAGGGAATCTTGTGGATTGATGAGATGAGACCTGTCCAAAGTAGTTCGTAACTACAGCAGTGGAGATATTAGAAGGTGTTACATTTATAATGCAGTTTGATCATAGTGAGAGACGGAGCAGCTTCCTACAACCTGTCCTCTAACTTTGGACTTTACTTTCATCCTCTCTCCTCTCCACTCCTCTCCTCTCCTCTCCTCTCCTCTCCTCTCCTCTCCTCTCCTCTCCTCTCCTCTCCTCTCCTCTCCTCTCCTCTCCTCTCCTCTCCTCTCCTCTAGTCGTAGTGGCAGCTTGGGAGGGCAGAGACAGGAGGAGGTGGATGGAGAGGTTCCCGGGGGGCAGCTGGAGACAGAGAAGACACCAGGCCAGGGACAGGGCACCCTGGAACAGCTGAGACAGAGACAGCAGGAGGACCAGGAGGAGATGGAGGAGTTGAACCGCAGGAGAGAGGAGAAACGCAGAGCCAGGGAGGAGGAGGAGCACCAGAGAGAGAAAGAGGAGCAGCACAGACAGGAGCAGGAGGAGGTGAGACCTGGGTCCGTTATAATGAATGAACAGGGGGGTCAGATCCTAGACCAGCACTACTACTCTGAGACTGGTATGTACACTATCTGTGTGTGTGTATATGCATGTCGCTGCATGTTGGTAACACTTCCTATGAACACCCTCTTCATAATGCATTGTTAGCACTTTTCTAACACCTTGTGAGCTCTGACATAATGCGTTATAATGCATTATAATGCACAACATGCACGACAGAGGTCAGTTCAGGCTCATGTACAGAGGGGCAAAAAAACATTTAGTCAGCCACCAATTGTGCAAGTTCTCCCACTTAAAAAGATGAGAGAGGCCTGTAATTTTCATCATAGGTACACTTCAACTATGACAGAAAATCACATTGTAGGATTTTTAATGAATTTATTTGCAAATTATGGTGGAAAATAAGTATTTGGTCAATAACAAAAGTTTATCTCAATACTTTGTTATGTACCCTTTGTTGGCAATGACAGAGGTCAAACGTTTTCTGTAAGTCTTCACAAGGTTTTCACACACTGTTGCTGGTATTTTGGCCCATTCCTCCATGCAGATCTCCTCTAGAGCAGTGATGTTTTGGGGCTGTTGCTGGGCAACACGGACTTTCAACTCCCTCCAAAGATTTTCTATGAGGTTGAGATCTGGAGACTGGCTAGGCCACTCCAGGACCTTGAAATGCTTCTTATGAAGCCACTCCTTCGTTGCCGGCGGTGTGTTTGGGATGATTGTCATGCTGAAAGACCCAGCCACGTTTCATCTTCAATGCCCTTGCTGATGGAAGGAGGTTTTCACTCAAAATCTCACGATACATGGCCCCATTTATTCTTTCCTTTACACGGATCAGTCGTCCTGGTCCCTTTGCAGAAAAACAGCCCCAAAGCATGATGTTTCCACCCCCATGCTTCACAGTAGGTATGGTGTTCTTTGGATGCAACTCAACATTCTTTGTCCTCCAAACACGACGAGTTGAGTTTTTACCAAAAAGTTATATTTTGGTTTCATCTGACCATATGACATTCTCCCAATCTTCTTCTGGATCATCCAAATGCTCTCTAGCAAACTTCAGACGGGCCTGGACCTGTACTGGCTTAAGCAGGGGGACACGTCTGGCACTGCAGGATTTGAGTCCCTGGCGGCGTAGTGTGTTACTGATGGAAGGCTTTGTTACTTTGATCCCAGCTCTCTGCAGGTCATTCACTAGGTCCCCCCGTGTGGTTCTGGGATTTTTGCTCACCGTTCTTGTGATCATTTTGACCCCACGGGGTGAGATCTTGCGTGGAGCCCCAGATCGAGGGAGATTATCAGTGGTCTTGTATGTCTTCCATTTCCTAATAATTGCTCCCACAGTTGATTTTTTCAAACAAAGCTGCTTACCTATTGCAGATTCAGTCTTCCCAGCCTGGTGCAGGTCTACAATTTTGTTTCTGGTGTCCTTTGACAGCTCTTTGGTCTTGGCCATAGTGGAGTTTGGAGTGTGACTGTTTGAGGTTGTGGACAGGTGTCTTTTATACTGATAACATGTTCAAACAGGTGCCATTAATACAGGTAACGAGTGGAGAACAGAGGAGCCTCTTAAGAAGAAGTTACAGGTCTGTGAGAGCCAGATATCTTGCTTGTTTGTAGGTGACCAAATACTTATTTTCCACCATAATTTGCAAATAAATTCATTAAAAATCCTACAATGTGATTTTCTGGATTTTTTTAATTCTCTTTTTGTCTGTCATAGTTGAAGTGTACCTATGATGAAAATTACAGGCCTCTCTCATCTTTTTAAGTGGGAGAACCTGCACAATTGGTGGCTGACTAAATACTTGTTTACCCCACTGTATGTGTATGTGTGTTGTTCTAATGTAATTTCTCCGTCTGCAGGAGGAGAAGAAGAGGAGTGTGTTGTTCTAATGTAATTTCTCTGTCTACAGGAGGAGAAGAATAGGGGTGTGTTGTTCTAATGTAATTTCTCCGTCTGCAGGAGGAGAGGAAGAGGGTGAAAGACGGGATAGAGAGTAGGAGGATGGCGGCTTCAGAGAGAAGGATGAAGAACCTCAGTATTTCCAGCATTGAGGGAGACGAGTCCTTCAGCCCCTTCAGTCCCATGAGCCCCACCTTCAAGGTACTACTGATGTCCCGGTATCTATCTATCAATCTATCAATCAATCAAATCAATCACATAACTTCAAGGTACTACTGATGTCCCTGTATCTATCTATCAATCTATCAATCAATCAATCAATCACATAACTTCAAGGTACTACTGATGTCCCGGTATCTATCTATCAATCTATCAATCAATCAATCAATCACATAACTTCAAGGTACTACTGATGTCCCGGTATCTATCTATCTATCTATCTATCTATCTATCTATCTATCTATCTATCTATCTATCTATCTATCTATCTATCTATCTATCTATCTATCTATCTATCTATCTATCTATCTATCTATCTATCTATCTATCAATCTATCAATCAATCAAATCAATCACATAACTTCAAGATACTTCTGATGTCCCGGTATCAATTAATCAATCAATCACATAACTTCAAGATACTTCTGATGTCCCATATAATTTACCACCATACACATCACCTTGTCATTCCCCTATCACCTAACCACATGCCCACAGTTGTAGAGAAAATGATTTTTATTAGAACCAAAAAGGTTTCAATGGATTTCTTAATATACAGGATGTAGGAAACATCATAGGATGTATTTCACAGCATATTTGTCCCCTTTCTGTTAACATGATGTAGCATGATGTAGCATGTCTGCCATGTCTGCCATGCCGACTCACACAGTATTACACAGTGCTTGATGTAGCATGTCTGCCATGCCGACTCACACAGTGTTACACAGTGCTTGATGTAGCATGTCTGCCACTGTGTTCTGTTTCCATGCTTCATGCCATCCTACCAGAAACTCCTCCTTCTGTTTTACCCAGTAAGTTGTCGACTGTCTGTAAGTGCAGTGTGTGGATGGATATAACTGTGTTGGCTCTGTGATGTGAAGTGAGAGTCCTGTATGGTCTGTGGTGGTATGACAGGTAACATGAGTCTCTACTTAGAGTCTGATGTCAGTATGACTATTCACACTGGCTTCCTTTGGGTTCCGTTTCTTGACTTGTTTTCAACACTCCCTTCTCAGACAGAAATGAACCGTGACAGATTTGAAAACAAACCTTCTAGTCTGAAGACACTTTTTTTTTTTACTAACTACTAAATGTAAAATACTTTCAAAATCAACTCTTTGATGAGCAAAACAGTTTGTTTTCTCAATCTTATCGTAGAAACACAAAAGACAATGTTGACTACAGGATCACTTCTCTACATTTTTCTTCTCTCACTTGGTGTCATCACACCCCCACACCGCCTCTCCACCTCTTGCATGTCATGTTGACACATCATCCTATATTTCCTCACCTTGATGCTTTTTGTGTGTTTTTCACGCTTCCTGTGTTGAAAGCATTTAGAGAGTTTTAGGCTGTGTTCTAACGTCCATTCTAGTCTACCTCTTAGAATCCACGCCCCCAATACTCTGCTTTATTCTAAGAACTATGTTACTATGGATACTGGAACAGAGCCTTTGTGTACCTTCCAAATGGAACCCTATTCCTTTTATAGTACACTACCGTTGACCAGGACCCATAGGGTGCCAAGAATAGGGTGCCATTGGGGACACAGATGTTGTGTGGTGCTCTGTGTGTAGCTGCATGTGGTCAGCTTTCCTTAAACACTCCAACACTTCACGGACCGGCATGGGTTAATTCATGTCTTCATGGGTTAATTCATGTCTTCATGGGTTAATTCATGTCTTCATGGGTAAATTCATGTCTTCATGGGTTAATTCATGTCTTCATGGGTAAATTCATGTCTTTATGGGAAAGCACCCAACTTTCTTTTTTGGCTCACAGCTAAATAGGATGTAACAGACGTTTGCATTGCTCAATAGCAACCTTGCTAATGTGCCAACTGTTGAGTCATAACCAATGAAGTGACTCACTCAATCCAATGTTTTCTGTGCTTCTGTTAAACCAGTAAAACACTAGTAATACTCCTATTACAAGTAGGAGTGGAGCTGTGGTCTAAAACACTGCATCTCAGTGCTTGAGGCGTCACTACAGACACCCTGGTTTGATTCCAGGCTGTATCACAACAGGTCGTGATTGGGAGTCCCACAGGGCGGCGCACAATTGGCCCAGCGTCGTCCAAGTTTGGCCGGTGTAGGCCGTCATTGTAAATAAGAATTTATTCTTAACTGACTTGCTTAGTTAAATAAAGGTTCAGTGATTTTTTTTTACAAACAAATATATTTTCCTCTAAAATCAATCGGAAAAAACACAAAGATTATTAGCCAAACTACTAGGAAAATAAACCTTTTCGACCGTGGAAAAGTGTTCCTCTCACTGTACGTATCTATCAGATGAATGACCTTGTATATTATCGTGTTTCTTGGCACGTCGTTAGCAGTGTAAAAGTGTTCCTCTCACTGTACGTATCTATCAGATGAACGACCTTATATATTATCGTGTTTCTTGGCACGTCGTTAGCAGTGTAAAAGTGTTCCTCTCACTGTACGTATCTATCAGATGAATGACCTTATATAGTATCGTGTTTCTTGGCACGTCGTTAGCAGTGTAAAAGTGTTCCTCTCACTGTACGTATCTATCAGATGAATGACCTTATATATTATCGTGTTTCTTGGCACGCCGTTAGCAGTGTAAAAGTGTTCCTCTTACTGTACGTATCTATCAGATGAATGACCTTATATATTATCGTGTTTCTTGGCACGCCGTTAGCAGTGTAAAAGTGTTCCTCTCACTGTACGTATCTATCAGATGAATGACCTTATATATTATCGTGTTTCTTGGCACGTCGTTAGCAGTGTAAAAGTGTTCCTCTCACTGTACGTATCTATCAGATGAATGACCTTATATATTATCGTGTTTCTTGGCACGCCGTTAGCAGTGTAAAAGTGTTCCTCTTACTGTACGTATCTATCAGATGAATGACCTTATATATTATTGTGTTTCTTGGCACGCCGTTAGCAGTGTAAAAGTGTTCCTCTCACTGTACGTATCTATCAGATGAATGACCTTATATAGTATTGTGTTTCTTGGCACGCCGTTAGCAGTGTAAAAGTGTTCCTCTCACTGTACGTATCTATCAGATGAATGACCTTATATATTATCGTGTTTCTTGGCACGCCGTTAGCAGTGTAAAAGTGTTCCTCTCACTGTACGTATCTATCAGATGAATGACCTTATATAGTATCGTGTTTCTTGGCACGCCGTTAGCAGTGTAAAAGTCATCTGAAAGAAACTGTCTGCGGCCGTGGCGTTGGCTTGTGTCTTTCCTGTCATCAATGTGCTTCCCTGTGATGTGTGTCCTTCCAGAATGACACCGAGGAGAGGATGACGTCTGAGAATACCTGCACGGTGAGTTTCCCCTTGGAGACCCAGGGTTCCAGAGGACAAACGTATTTCAGAACATTTAATCCAAATCAAAACTATTCTGTTGTTGTTTTAGATTCTGTCCCCCCCGTGTTAGATTCTGTCCCCCCCCTGTTAGATTCTGTTCCCCCCGTGTTACATTCTGTTCCCCCCGTGTTAGATTCTGTTCCCCCCGTGTTAGATTCTGTTCCCCCCGTGTTAGATTCTGTTCCCCCCGTGTTAGATTCTGTCCCCCCCTGTGTTAGATTCTGTCCCCCCTGTGTTAGATTCTGTCCCCCTCCCCCGTGTTAGATTCTGACCCCCCCCGCGTTAGATTCTGACCCCCCTCGTGTTAGATTCTGTCCCCCCCGTGTTAGATTCTGTTCCCCCCGTGTTAGATTCTGTCCCCCCCCGTGTTAGATTCTGTCCCCCCCGTGTTAGATTCTGTCCCCCCGTGTTAGATTCTGCCCCCCCTGTTAGATTCTGTTCCCCCCCTGTTAGATTCTGTTTCCCCCCCTGTTAGAGTCTGTCCCCCCCCCCTGTTAGATTCTGGTCCCCCCCTTGTTAGATTCTGTTCACTCCCCCCTGTTAGATTCTGCCCCTCCCTGTTAGATTCTGTTTCCCCCCCTGTTAGATTCTGTTTCCCCCCGTGTTAGATTCTGTCCCCCCCGTGTTAGATTCTGTCCCTCCCGTGTTAGATTCTGTTCCCCCCCGTGTTAGATTCTGTCCCCCCCTGTGTTAGATTTCCCCCCCTGTTAGATTCTGTCCCCCCCTTGTTAGATTCTGTCCCCCCCCCGTGTTCGATTCTGTCGTCCCCCCGTGTTAGATTCTGTCCCCCCCGTGTTAGATTCTGTTGTCCCCCCGGGTTAGATTATATCCCCCCGTGTTCGATTCTGTCGTCCCCCCGTGTTAGATTTTGTCCCCCCCGTGTTAGATTCTGTTGTACCCCCGGGTTAGATTCTATCCCCCCGTGTTAGATTCTGTTGTCCCCCGGGTTAGATTCTATCCCCCGTGTTAGATTCTGTCCCCCCCGTGTTAGATTCTGTTGTCCCCCCGGGTTAGATTCTATCCCCCCCGTGTTAGATTGAGTCCCCCCTTGTTAGATTCTGTTCCCTGTTTGCTTTTATAACTAAAACGAAAGGAAATATTTCTAATAAATGTCAAGGAATCACAAGCATGATATTTGTTGTTGTATACGATGCATTACAACAGAGATCCGGTTCGATTTTTACTTCAAATGAAATACAAGAGTGAATCTGAATCTGAAGGGGGGGAAACATAATATAACAGAACACAGAATGATTCTGTTCTGGAACGTTGACCCCATGCAGGGGTCATTCCAGGTTAAAGGTCACCACGGGGTTAACTGTGACACAAAGGTTTCCCTTCTGTTGTGTTCCGTGTGATCGTAACGTGACACCACTTGTCAGCTGTCTGTCATTTTTTTTTTATGTCATTCTGCGCTTCATACAAACTCAGCTCTTGTTTCTAGCCTGGTCCCAGATCTGTTGGTGCTGTCTTGCCAAATATAGACATTGTCATGCATCAATGACCATATGGGTTGGCAAGACAATCCAAACAGATCCGCGACCAAGCGTTCCTGTTTCACCTTCCCTCCAAAGACCTTCTGAGCCATTGTTGCTACATCATCAACAGGAAGGTGTCCTTATTATGAGCCATGCTGATGGATAATATGTTGACAACTTCAAGGGGAAGATTGTTCCTTTCAACTTACTGTGTGGCCCCTACATACACCTTTAACAGGTCATGACAGTATTATACACCTATAACAGGTCATGACAGTACTATACACCTTTACCAGGTCATGACAGTACTATACACCTTTACCAGGTCATGACAGTATTATACACCTATAACAGGTCATGACAGTATTATACACCTATAACAGGTCATGACAGTATTATACACCTATAACAGGTCATGACAGTATTATACACCTATAACAGGTCATGACAGTATTATACACCTATAACAGGTCATGACAGTATTATACACCTATAACAGGTCATGACAGTATTATACACCTATAACAGGTCATGACAGTATTATACACCTATAACAGGTCATGACAGTATTATACACCTATAACAGGTCATGACAGTATTATACACCTATAACAGGTCATGACAGTATTATACACCTATAACAGGTCATGACAGTATTATACACCTATAACAGGTCATGACAGTATTATACACCTATAACAGGTCATGACAGTATTATACACCTATAACAGGTCATGACAGTATTATACACCTATAACAGGTCATGACAGTACTATACACCTTTAACAGGTCATGACAGTATTATATACCTTTATCAGGTCATGACAGTATTATATACCTTTAACAGGTCATGACAGTATTATATACCTTTATCAGGTCATGACAGTATTATACACCTATAACAGGTCATGACAGTACCTTTACCAAGTCATGACAGTATTATACACCTATAACAGGTCATGACAGTACTATACACCTTTACCAAGTCATGACAGTATTATACACCTATAACAGGTCATGACAGTACTATACACCTTTACCAAGTCATGACAGTATTATACACCTATAACAGGTCATGACAGTACTATACACCTTTAACAGGTCATGACAGTATTATATACCTTTATCAGGTCATGACAGTATTATATACCTTTAACAGGTCATGACAGTATTATATACCTTTATCAGGTCATGACAGTATTATATACCTTTAACAGGTCATGACAGTATTATATACCTTTACCAGGTCATGACAGTATTATACACCTATAACAGGTCATGACAGTATTATACACCTATAACAGGTCATGACAGTATTATACACCTTTAACAGGTCATGACAGTATTATATACCTTTACCAGGTCATGACAGTATTATACACCTATAACAGGTCATGACAGTACCTTTACCAGGTCATGACAGTATTATACACCTATAACAGGTCATGACAGTACCTTTACCAGGTCATGACAGTATTATACACCTATAACAGGTCATGACAGTACTATACACCTTTAACAGGTCATGACAGTATTATATACCTTTATCAGGTCATGACAGTATTATACACCTTTAACAGGTCATGACAGTACTATACACATTTAACAGGTCATGGCAGTATTATATACCTTTATCAGGTCATGACAGTATTATACACCTTTACCAGGTTATGACAGTATTATACACCTATAACAGGTCATGACAGTATTATACACCTTTAACAGGTCATGACAGTACTATACACCTATATCAGGTCATGACAGTACCTTTACCAGGTCATGACAGTACCTTTAACAGGTCATGACAGTACTATACACCTTTACCAGGTCATGACATTACCTTTACCAGGTCATGACAGTATTATACACCTTTATCAGGTCATGCCAGTATTATACACCTTTATCAGGTCATGACAGTATTATACACATTTAACAGGTCATGACAGTATTATACACCTTTACCAGGTCATGACAGTACCTTTACCAGGTCATGACAGTACTATACACCTTTATCAGGTCATGCCAGTATTATACACCTTTATCAAGTCATGACAGTATCTTTAACAGGTCATAACAGTATTATACACCTTTATCAAGTCATGACAGTACCTTTAACAGGTCATGACAGTATTATACACCTTTAACAGGTCATGACAGTACCTTTATCAGGTCATGACATTACCTTTATCAGGTCATGACAGTATTATATACCTTTAACAGGTCATGACAGTATTATACACCTTTATCAGATCATGCCAGTATTATACACCTTTAACAGGTCATGACAGTACCTTTATCAGGTCATGACAGTACCTTTACCAGGTCATGACAGTATTATACACCTTTATCAGGTCATGACAGTACCTTTATCAGGTCATGACAGTACCTTTATCAGGTCATGACAGTATTATATACCTTTAACAGGTCATGACAGTATTATACACCTTTATCAGGTCATGACAGTACCTTTATCAGGTCATGACAGTATTACATACCTTTAACAGGTCATGACAGTATTATACACCTTTATCAGGTCATGACAGTACCTTTATCAGGTCATGACAGTATTATATACCTTTAACAGGTCATGACAGTAGTATATACCTTTAACAGGTCATGACAGTACCTTTATCAGGTCATGACAGTATTATATACCTTTACCAGGTCATGACAGTATTATACACCTTTAACAGGTCATGACAGTATTATACACCTTTATCAGGTCATGACAGTACCTTTACCAGGTCATGACAGTATTATATACCTTTATCAGGTCATGACAGTACCTTTACCAGGTCATGACAGTATTATATACCTTTAACAGGTCATGACAGTATTATACACCTTTATCAGGTCATGACAGTACCTTTATCAGGTCATGACAGCACCTTTAACAGGTCATTACAGTATTATACACCTTTATCAGGTCATGACAGCACCTTTACCAGGTCATGACAGCACCTTTATCAGGTCATGACAGTATTATACACCTTTATCAGTTCATGACAGCACCTTTAACAGGTCATGACAGTATTATACACCTTTATCAGGTCATGACAGTATTATATACCTTTATCAGGTCATGACAGTACCTTTACCAAGTCATGACAGTATTATACACCTATAACAGGTCATGACAGTACTATACACCTTTACCAAGTCATGACAGTATTATACACCTATAACAGGTCATGACAGTACTATACACCTTTACCAAGTCATGACAGTATTATACACCTATAACAGGTCATGACAGTACTATACACCTTTACCAAGTCATGACAGTATTATACACCTATAACAGGTCATGACAGTACTATACACCTTTACCAAGTCATGACAGTATTATACACCTATAACAGGTCATGACAGTACTATACACCTTTAACAGGTCATGACAGTATTATATACCTTTATCAGGTCATGACAGTATTATATACCTTTAACAGGTCATGACAGTATTATATACCTTTATCAGGTCATGACAGTATTATATACCTTTAACAGGTCATGACAGTATTATATACCTTTACCAGGTCATGACAGTATTATACACCTATAACAGGTCATGACAGTATTATACACCTATAACAGGTCATGACAGTATTATACACCTTTAACAGGTCATGACAGTATTATATACCTTTACCAGGTCATGACAGTATTATACACCTATAACAGGTCATGACAGTACCTTTACCAGGTCATGACAGTATTATACACCTATAACAGGTCATGACAGTACCTTTACCAGGTCATGACAGTATTATACACCTATAACAGGTCATGACAGTACTATACACCTTTAACAGGTCATGACAGTATTATATACCTTTATCAGGTCATGACAGTATTATACACCTTTAACAGGTCATGACAGTACTATACACATTTAACAGGTCATGGCAGTATTATATACCTTTATCAGGTCATGACAGTATTATACACCTTTACCAGGTTATGACAGTATTATACACCTATAACAGGTCATGACAGTATTATACACCTTTAACAGGTCATGACAGTACTATACACCTATATCAGGTCATGACAGTACCTTTACCAGGTCATGACAGTACCTTTAACAGGTCATGACAGTACTATACACCTTTACCAGGTCATGACATTACCTTTACCAGGTCATGACAGTATTATACACCTTTATCAGGTCATGCCAGTATTATACACCTTTATCAGGTCATGACAGTATTATACACATTTAACAGGTCATGACAGTATTATACACCTTTACCAGGTCATGACAGTACCTTTACCAGGTCATGACAGTACTATACACCTTTATCAGGTCATGCCAGTATTATACACCTTTATCAAGTCATGACAGTATCTTTAACAGGTCATAACAGTATTATACACCTTTATCAAGTCATGACAGTACCTTTAACAGGTCATGACAGTATTATACACCTTTAACAGGTCATGACAGTACCTTTATCAGGTCATGACATTACCTTTATCAGGTCATGACAGTATTATATACCTTTAACAGGTCATGACAGTATTATACACCTTTATCAGATCATGCCAGTATTATACACCTTTAACAGGTCATGACAGTACCTTTATCAGGTCATGACAGTACCTTTACCAGGTCATGACAGTATTATACACCTTTATCAGGTCATGACAGTACCTTTATCAGGTCATGACAGTACCTTTATCAGGTCATGACAGTATTATATACCTTTAACAGGTCATGACAGTATTATACACCTTTATCAGGTCATGACAGTACCTTTATCAGGTCATGACAGTATTACATACCTTTAACAGGTCATGACAGTATTATACACCTTTATCAGGTCATGACAGTACCTTTATCAGGTCATGACAGTATTATATACCTTTAACAGGTCATGACAGTAGTATATACCTTTAACAGGTCATGACAGTACCTTTATCAGGTCATGACAGTATTATATACCTTTACCAGGTCATGACAGTATTATACACCTTTAACAGGTCATGACAGTATTATACACCTTTATCAGGTCATGACAGTACCTTTACCAGGTCATGACAGTATTATATACCTTTATCAGGTCATGACAGTACCTTTACCAGGTCATGACAGTATTATATACCTTTAACAGGTCATGACAGTATTATACACCTTTATCAGGTCATGACAGTACCTTTATCAGGTCATGACAGCACCTTTAACAGGTCATTACAGTATTATACACCTTTATCAGGTCATGACAGCACCTTTACCAGGTCATGACAGCACCTTTATCAGGTCATGACAGTATTATACACCTTTATCAGTTCATGACAGCACCTTTAACAGGTCATGACAGTATTATACACCTTTATCAGGTCATGACAGTATTATATACCTTTATCAGGTCATGACAGTACCTTTATCAGGTCATGACAGTACCTTTATCAGGTCATGACAGTATTATACACCTTTAACAGGTCATGACAGTATTATACACCTTTATCAGGTCATGACAGTATTATATACCTTTAACAGGTCATGACAGTATTATACACCTTTATCAGGTCATGACAGTATTATACACCTTTAACAGGTCATGACAGTATTATACACCTTTAACAGGTCATGACAGTGTTATACACCTTTAACAGGTCATGACAGTACCTTTATCAGGTCATGCCAGTATTATACACTTTTATCAGGTCATGACAGTATTATACACCTTTACCAGGTCATGACAGTACCTTTATCAGGTCATGACAGTATTATACACTTTTATCAGGTCATAACAGTATAAACCACAAATGCTTTAACGAGAAGGAATTCTTTGGATGGAATACTCTCTATTGATAATGTAAGGTTACTGTAGATTGATAATGTAGGGTTACTGTAGATTGATAATGTAAGGTTACTGTAGATCGATAATGTAGGGCTACTGTTGATAAATAACGTAGGGCTACTGTAGATTGATAATGTAGGGTTACTGTAGATCGATAATGTAGGGCTACTGTTGATAAATAACGTAGGGCTACTGTAGATTGATAATGTAGGGTTACTGTAGATTGATAATGTAAGGTTACTGTAGATCGATAATGTAGGGCTACTGTTGATAAATAACGTAGGGCTACTGTAGATTGATAATGTAGGGCTACTGTAGATTGATAATGTAGGGCTACTGTAGATTGATAAGGTAGGGCTACTGTAGATTGATAATGTAAGGTTACTGTAGATCGATAATGTAGGGCGACTGTTGATAAATAACGTAGGGCTACTGTAGATTGATAATGTAGGGCTACAGTAGATTGATAATGTAGGGCTACTGTAGATTGAAGTTGTTAGCTGTTATTCTAGGTAGCTTCAGATATATTATCTCCCAATACAAACCCGGTGTCCTTGTTCCCTTCCTCAGATCAACGAGAGGACTGAGTCTCTGAACCGCTCTCTGCAGAAAAGGTGAGTGAAAATATCTGAAGTGAAATAACTAAGTACTTGCTCTGGCGGGAAAAAAAACAGATAGCGAAGTAGAGAAATCGAAAAGCAGGGATTTTGCAGGCGCTCTCTCTCTCTCTCTCTCTCTCTCTCTCTCTCTCTCTCTCTCTCTCTGTCTCTCTCTCTCTCTCTCTCTCTCTGTGTCTCTCTCTCTCTCGCTCTCTCTCTCTCTCTCTCTCTCTCTCTCTCTGTGTCTCTCTCTCTCTGTCTCTCTCTCTCTCTCTCTCTCTGTCTCTGTCTCTCTCTTTCTCTCTGTCTCTGTCTCTGTCTCTGTCTCTGTCTCTGTCTCTGTCTCTCTCTCTCTCTCTCTCTCACTCTCTCTTTGTCAGTGATGATTTATGTGTACTAAGTCAAACCAGATGTGTTTTCTTTGGTGGCTGTTGGTAAGATAGATGGGCGATATGCTTACAGAGGAGCCTCGCACTGAGATAGATTAGTTATCTGATCCTATAGCAGCCGTGTGGTGGAATACATTAGACATCTGATCCTATAGCAGCCGTGTGGTTAGATAGATACACTCTAACACTCGTATAGCCGGTGCAACAGGTATGCTCCTCATGGTGAGATAGAGATAGTATGGTGAGGGACAGCATTAGCTATGAGTCTCAGGGCCTTAAGACAGAGAATGGTGAGAGAGAGGGGAATTAGCTAGGAGTCTGAGGGCCTTATTAAGACAGAGAATAGTGAGAGAGAGGGGAATTAGCTAGGAGTATGAGGGCCTTATTAAGACAGAGAATAGTGAGAGAGAGGGGAATTAGCTAGGAGTCTGAGGGCCTTAAGACAGAGAATGGTGAGGGAGAGAGGAATTAGCTAGGAGTCTAAGGGCCTTAAGACAGAGAATGGTGAGGGAGAGAGGAATTAGCTAGGAGTCTGAGGGCCTTAAGACAGAGAATGGTGAGGGAGAGAGGAATTAGCTAGGAGTCTGAGGGCCTTAAGACAGAGAATGTTGAGGGAGAGAGGAATTAGCTAGGAGTCTGAGGGCCTTAAGACAGAGAATGGTGAGGGAGAGAGGAATTAGCTAGGAGTCTGAGGGCCTTAAGACAGAGAATGTTGAGGGAGAGAGGAATTAGCTAGGAGTCTGAGAGCCTTAAGACAGAGAATGGTGAGGGAGAGAGGAATTAGCTAGGAGTCTGAGGGCCTTAAGACAGAGAATGGTGAGGGAGAGAGGAATTAGCTAGGAGTCTAAGGGCCTTAAGACAGAGAATGGTGAGGGAGAGAGGAATTAGCTAGGAGTCTGAGGGCCTTAAGACAGAGAATGGTGAGGGAGAGAGGAATTAGCTAGGAGTCTGAGGGCCTTAAGACAGAGAATGTTGAGGGAGAGAGGAATTAGCTAGGAGTCTGAGAGCCTTAAGACAGAGAATGGTGAGGGAGAGAGGAATTAGCTAGGAGTCTGAGGGCCTTAAGACAGAGAATGTTGAGGGAGAGAGGAATTAGCTAGGAGTCTGAGAGCCTTAAGACAGAGAATGGTGAGGGAGAGAGGAATTAGCTAGGAGTCTGAGGGCCTTAAGACAGATAATGTTGAGGGAGAGAGGAATTAGCTAGGAGTCTGAGAGCCTTAAGACAGAGAATGGTGAGGGAGAGAGGAATTAGCTAGGAGTCTGAGGGCCTTAAGACAGAGAATGGTGAGGGAGAGAGGAATTAGCTAGGAGTCTAAGGGCCTTAAGACAGAGAATGGTGAGGGAGAGAGGAATTAGCTAGGAGTCTGAGGGCCTTAAGACAGAGAATGGTGAGGGAGAGAGGAATTAGCTAGGAGTCTGAGGGCCTTAAGACAGAGAATGTTGAGGGAGAGAGGAATTAGCTAGGAGTCTGAGAGCCTTAAGACAGAGAATGGTGAGGGAGAGAGGAATTAGCTAGGAGTCTGAGGGCCTTAAGACAGAGAATGTTGAGGGAGAGAGGAATTAGCTAGGAGTCTGAGAGCCTTAAGACAGAGAATGGTGAGGGAGAGAGGAATTAGCTAGGAGTCTGAGGGCCTTAAGACAGAGAATGTTGAGGGATAGCATTAACTAGGAGTCTGAGGGCCTTAAGAGATGAAGTCATCAGGTGAGCCGGTGTTTTATTGCCTCTCTGTTTCCCATCTGTCAGAGGACACACACACACACACACATACATACATAAACATGCACGCAGGCACACACACTCACGCACACACACACTTGTAAGAGGAAACATTGCGTGAGGATAATAGCCCCTTTCATAAAATGTGAACATGATGGAACTCATCATCAGAGAGTCAATGACATCATCGTAACTAATGGTAACCCAAACACCCTCGACACAAAGCATCTGTCTGCGTTGGTAGAAGTCACTGCTAATAAAGTTTAAAGTTTTCCGGTGTCACATTTATCTGGCCTAAATCAGAGGGACAGGAAGATATTATATTAAAGCAGATGGAAGACATCACTGTTTAGAGGATCTCTGATATAGTCTATAGATATTATATTAAAGCAGATGGAAGAGATCATTGTTTAGAGGATCTCTGATATAGTCTATAGATATTATAATAAAGCAGATCACTGTTTAGAGGATCTCTGATATAGTCTATAGATATTATATTAAAGCAGATGGAAGAGATCATTGTTTAGAGGATCTCTGATATAGTCTATAGATATTATAATAAAGCAGATCACTGTTTAGAGGATCTCTGATATAGTCTATAGATATTATAATAAAGCAGATCACTGTTTAGAGGATCTCTGATATAGTCTATAGATATTATAATAAAGCAGATCACTGTTTAGAGGATCTCTGATATAGTCTATAGATATTATATTAAAGCAGATCACTGTTTAGAGGATCTCTGATATAGTCTATAGATATTATAATAAAGCAGATCACTGTTTAGAGGATCTCTGATATAGTCTATAGATATTATATTAAAGCAGATCACTGTTTAGAGGATCTCTGATATAGTCTATAGATATTATATTAAAGCAGATCACTGTTTAGAGGATCTCTGATATAGTCTATAGATATTATATTAAAGCAGATGGAAGAGATCACTGTTTAGAGGATCTCTGATATAGTCTATAGATATTATAATAAAGCAGATCATTGTTTAGAGGATCTCTGATATAGTCTATAGATATTATATTAAAGCAGATCACTGTTTAGAGGATCTCTGATATAGTCTATAGATATTATATTAAAGCAGATCACTGTTTAGAGGATCTCTGATATAGTCTATAGATATTATATTAAAGCAGATCATTGTTTAGAGGATCTCTGATATAGTCTATAGATATTATATTAAAGCAGATCACTGTTTAGAGGATCTCTGATATAGTCTATAGATATTAAATTAAAGCAGATCACTGTTTAGAGGATCTCTGATATAGTCTATAGATATTATATTAAAGCAGATGGAAGAGATCATTGTTTAGAGGATCTCTGATATAGTCTATAGATATTATATTAAAGCAGATCACTGTTTAGAGGATCTCTGATATAGTCTATAGATATTATATTAAAGCAGATCACTGTTTAGAGGATCTCTGATATAGTCTATAGGAATTATATTAGAGCAGGTGGAAGACATCACTGTTTAGAGGATCTCTGATATAGTCTATAGATATTATATTAGAGCAGGTGGAAGACATCACTGTTTAGAGGATCTCTGATATAGTCTATAGATATTATATTAGAGCAGGTGGAAGACATCACTGTTTAGAGGATCTCTGATATAGTCTATAGATATTATATTAGAGCAGGTGGAAGACATCACTGTTTAGAGGATCTCTGATATAGTCTATAGATATTATATGAAAGCAGATGGAAGAGATCACTGTTTAGAGGATAGTCTGTGTTGATATGTGGTCTAGTCGGTTAGACATCCTAAGAGACTAGAGGCGTCCTGCTCCTCTGGCTGGGCAGTGAGCTCCTGGTGAGACTAGAGACGTCCTGCTCCTCTGGCTGGGCAGTGAGCTCCTGTTGAGACTAGAGACGTCCTGCTCCTCTGGCTGGGCAGTGAGCTCCTGGTGAGACTAGAGATGTCCTGCTCCTCTGGCTGGGCAGTGAGCTCCTGGTGAGACTAGAGACGTCCTGCTCCTCTGGCTGGGCAGTGAGCTCCTGGTGAGACTAGAGACGTCCTGCTCCTCTGGCTGGGCAGTGAGCTCCTGGTGAGACTAGAGACGTCCTGCTCCTCTGGCTGGGCAGTTAGCTCCTGGTGAGACTAGAGGCGTCCTGCTCCTCTGGCTGGGCAGTGAGCTCCTGGTGAGACTAGAGACGTCCTGCTCCTCTGGCTGGGCAGTGAGCTCCTGGTGAGACTAGAGACGTCCTGCTCCTCTGGCTGGGCAGTGAGCTCCTGGTGAGACTAGAGACGTCCTGCTCCTCTGGCTGGGCAGTGAGCTCCTGGTCAGATGTCCTGCTCCTCTGGCTGGGCAGTGAGCTCCTGGTGAGACTAGAGACGTCCTGCTCCTCTGGCTGGGCAGTGAGCTCCTGGTGAGACTAGAGACGTCCTGCTCCTCTGGCTGGGCAGTGAGCTCCTGGTGAGACTAGAGACGTCCTGCTCCTCTGGCTGGGCAGTGAGCTCCTGGTGAGACTAGAGACGTCCTGCTCCTCTGGCTGGGCAGTGAGCTCCTGGTGAGACTAGAGACGTCCTGCTTTTCTGGCTGGGCAGTGAGCTCCTGGTGAGACTAGAGACGTCCTGCTTTTCTGGCTGGGCAGTGAGCTCCTGGTGAGACTAGAGACGTCCTGCTTTTCTGGCTGGGCAGTGAGCTCCTGGTCAGATGTCCTGCTCCTCTGGCTGGGCAGTGAGCTCCTGGTGAGACTAGAGACATCCTGCTCCTTGGGTTGGGCAGTGAGCTACTGGTGAGACTAGAGACGTCCTGCTTTTCTGGCTGGGCAGTGAGCTCCTGGTGAGACTAGAGACGTCCTGCTTTTCTGGCTGGGCAGTGAGCTCCTGGTGAGACTAAAGATGTCCTGCTCCTCTGGCTGGGCAGTGAGCTCCTGTTGAGACTATAGATGTCCTGCTCCTCTGGCTGGGCAGTGAGCTCCTGTGCTATAGCAAATGTAAATGGAGCTGGTTGGGTTAAACCACACATGCCTGAAGCAAGAGTAATGCTTGTGGCGTGCAGGAGGCCTGGGGTCTGACAAGTGTTGAAACGGTTTCAGGTTGACTTGAAAGAAGAGCATAGGGAGTATAACTACTATCACTTTATTTAGACTATGACACACAGGAATCCTTCGCCATACCCAAAATAGCCATCAAAGGAGTGTGGATTCATTAGATGTCTTAAGAATGAGCTATACCTTTACTTAGCAATGAAACATACCACCCTAACCCTACCTCAGAGTACTATCAACCCTAACCCTACCTCAGAGTACTATCAACCCTAACCCTACCTCAGAGTACTATCAACCCTAACCTCTACCTCAGAGTACTATCAACCCTAACCCTACCTCAGAGTACTATCAACCCTAACCCTACCTCAGAGTACTATCAACCCTAACCCTACCTCAGAGTACTATCAACCCTAACCCTGCCTCAGAGTACTATCAACCCTAACCCTACCTCAGAGTACTATCAACCCTAACCCTACCTCAGAGTACTATCAACCCTAACCCTACCTCAGAGTACTATCAAACCTAACCCTACCTCAGGGTACTATCAACCCTAACCCTACCTCAGAGTACTATCAACCCTAACCTCTACCTCAGAGTACTATCAACCCTAACCCTACCTCAGAGTACTATCAACCCTAACCTCTACCTCAGAGTACTATCAACCCTAACCTCTACCTCAGAGTACTATCAACCCTAACCCTACCTCAGAGTACTATCAACCCTAACCCTACCTCAGAGTACTATCAACCCTAACCCTACCTCAGAGTACTATCAACCCTAACCCTACCTCAGAGTACTATCAACCCTAACCCTAACCCTGCCTCAGAGTACTATCAACCCTAACCCTACCTCAGAGTACTATCAACCCTAACCCTACCTCAGAGTACTATCAACCCTAACCCTACCTCAGAGTACTATCAAACCTAACCCTACCTCAGGGTACTATCAACCCTAACCCTACCTCAGAGTACTATCAACCCTAACCTCTACCTCAGAGTACTATCAACCCTAACCCTACCTCAGAGTACTATCAACCCTAACCTCTACCTCAGAGTACTATCAACCCTAACCTCTACCTCAGAGTACTATCAACCCTAACCCTACCTCAGAGTACTATCAACCCTAACCCTAACCCTAACCCTAGCTCAGAGTACTATCAACCCTAACCCTACCTCAGAGTACTATCAACCCTAAACCTACCTCAGAGTACTATCAACCCTAACCCTAACCCTACCTCAGAGTACTATCAACCCTAACCTCTACCTCAGAGTACTATCAACCCTAACCCTAACCCTACCTCAGAGTACTATCAACCCTAACCCTACCTCAGAGTACTATCAACCCTAACCCTAACCCTACCTCAGGGTACTATCAATCCTAACCCTACCTCAGAGTACTATCAACCCTAACCCCACCTCAGAGTACTATCAACCCAACCTCTACCTCAGAGTACTATCAACCCTAACCCTACCTCAGAGTACTATCAACCCTAACCTCTACCTCAGAGTACTATCAACCCTAACCTCTACCTCAGAGTACTATCAACCCTAACCCTACCTCAGAGTACTATCAACCCTAACCCTACCTCAGAGTACTATCAACCCTAACCCTACCTCAGAGTACTATCAACCCTAACCCTACCTCAGAGTACTATCAACCCTAACCCTAACCCTACCTCAGAGTACTATCAACCCTAACCCTACCTCAGAGTACTATCAACCCTAACCCTAACCCTACCTCAGAGTACTATCAACCCTAACCTCTACCTCAGAGTACTATCAACCCTAACCCTACCTCAGAGTACTATCAACCCTAACCCTGCCTCAGAGTACTATCAACCCTAACCCTAACCCTACCTCAGGGTACTATCAATCCTAACCCTACCTCAGAGTACTATCAACCCTAACCCCACCTCAGAGTACTATCAACCCAACCTCTACCTCAGAGTACTATCAACCCTAACCCTACCTCAGAGTACTATCAACCCTAACCTCTACCTCAGAGTACTATCAACCCTAACCTCTACCTCAGAGTACTATCAACCCTAACCCTACCTCAGAGTACTATCAACCCTAACCCTACCTCAGAGTACTATCAACCCTAACCCTACCTCAGAGTACTATCAACCCTAACCCTACCTCAGAGTACTATCAACCCTAACCCTAACCCTACCTCAGATTACTATCAACCCTAACTCTACCTCAGAGTACTATCAACCCAACCTCTACTTCAGAGTACTATCAACCCTAACCCTACCTCAGAGTACAATCAACCCTAACCCTACCTCAGAGTACTATCAACCCTAACCCTACCTCAGAGTACTATCAACCCTAACCCTACCTCAGAGTACTATCAACCCTAACCCTACCTCAGAGTACTATCAACCCTAACCCTAACCCTACCTCAGAGTACTATCAACCCTAACCTCTACCTCAGAGTACTATCAACCCTAACCCTACCTCAGAGTACTATCAACCCTAACCCTGCCTCAGAGTACTATCAACCCTAACCCTAACCCTACCTCAGGGTACTATCAATCCTAACCCTACCTCAGAGTACTATCAACCCTAACCCCACCTCAGAGTACTATCAACCCAACCTCTACCTCAGAGTACTATCAACCCTAACCCTACCTCAGAGTACTATCAACCCTAACCTCTACCTCAGAGTACTATCAACCCAACCTCTACCTCAGAGTACTATCAACCCTAACCCTACCTCAGAGTACTATCAACCCTAACCCTACCTCAGAGTACTATCAACCCTAACCCTACCTCAGAGTACTATCAACCCTAACCCTACCTCAGAGTACTATCAACCCTAACCTCTACCTCAGAGTACTATCAACCCAACCTCTACCTCAGAGTACTATCAACCCAACCTCTACCTCAGAGTACTATCAACCCTAACCCTACCTCAGAGTACTATCAACCCTAACCTCTACCTCAGAGTACTATCAACCCAACCTCTACCTCAGAGTACTATTAACCCTAACCCTACCTCAGAGTACTATCAACCCTAACCTCTACCTCAGAGTACTATCAACCCAACCTCTACCTCAGAGTACTATCAACCCAACCTCTACCTCAGAGTACTATCAACCCAACCTCTACCTCAGAGTACTATCAACCCAACCTCTACCTCAGAGTACTATCAACCCTAACCCTACCTCAGAGTACTATGAAAGAATGATGTTCATGGAATATGTCTTGTTTTAAAACAGTAACAGCATCAAGAAGACCCAGCCTCCCATCCCCATCTCCAAGATCGACAACAGGCTGGAACAGTACACTCATGCCATAGAGGTATACTATGCTGTACTTTACAATACTGTACTATACCTTACCATGCTTTTCAATACTATACCTTACTAAACGTTCCTATACTATACTATACCTTACCATGCTTTTCAATACTATACCTTACTAAACTTTCCTATACTATACTATACCTTACCATGCTTTTCAATACTATACCTTACTAAACTTTCCTATACTATACTATACCTTACCATGCTTTTCAATACTATACCTTACTAAACTTTCCTATACTATACTATACCTTACCATGCTTTTCAATACTATACCTTACTAAACTTTCCTATACTATACTATACCTTACCATGCTTTTCAATACTATACCTTACTAAACGTTCCTATACTATACTATACCTTACCATGCTTTTCAATACTATACCTTACTAAACTTTCCTATACTATACTATACCTTACCATGCTTTTCAATACTATACCTTACTAAACGTTCCTATACTATACTATACCTTACCATGCTTTTCAATACTATACCTTACTAAACTTTACAATATTATACTATACCTTACCATGCTTTTCAATACTATACCTTACTATACTTTACAAAACTGTACTATGCTTTAAAATACTATACTGTACTATGCTATACCTTACTATACTTTATTATGCTTTAATATACTTTACTGTACTATGCTATACCTTACTATACTTTACAATACTTTACTATACTTGAATGTACTATACTATACATTACTGTACTTTGGTATGCTTTACATTACTTTACTGTGTTTTACTGTAATATACTATAACGCACTGTAATATACTACACTATACTGTACTATACTACACTACACTATGATGTGCTATGGTATACTATATTCTATTCTAACGTACTATACTATATAATATGATATACTATACTCTACTCTACTGTACCATACTATACTATACTGTACTGTGCCATACTATACTATAATATACTACTCTATACTGCACTATACTATACTGTGCTATACTGTACTGCACTATACTATACTATACTGTGCTATACTAGACCACACTGTACGCTACTATACTGTACTATGTAATACTATACTATACTATACTATACTGTACTATGTAATACTATACTATACTATACTGTACTATGTAATACTATACTATACTATACTATACTATACTATACTGTACTACTGTTTTCTCCAGTGCTCCAGTTCCTCCAACAGCTCACATTAGGAGTTCCCAGAGTTGGTTAACACTGTACTGTATTATACTAATCTACTGCCATCTTCCATCCTCTGAGTTTTCATCCCCTGTATGACCTACAACATTTAAAGCTACTCCTTTATTTAGTTTATCTTTAACCGTAACACAGGAGTGGCCAAGCCTGCCCCCGAACAGAGAGGAACCGGCTATGCAGGCTCTTTCTTTAGCCTTGTGTAACAACACAGTGTGACCAATTCAGTCCAGACAGTAAACGGGAGTTAACGGTCATGTCTCATGTGTCCAGACGTCCTCTATGGAAGCCAAGGCAGCCAGGCAGCAGGCTCTGACGGACCTGCCCAGCCCCACTGAGCCTGTGGCCTCCAAGAAGAATTTGTTTGAGGCCGGGGAAGCTTGGAGCCAGCCGCCCAGGGAAACACCTTCCAAGGTAGGGAAAGATGACACACGGACAAGCCATTGTCTTTGAGCAAGGGGTTCTGGATAGCCAAACGTATTCACTTGCTGATAAACAGAGACTCTGCATACTGCAACATGGCTCTTAT
>NC_048590.1:7400778-7468278 GCF_013265735.2 Oncorhynchus mykiss | reverse complement strand
AGTATTTTTTTCACTGCAGTATCGAACTCTTTTCTAGGGAGCTTCCTCTGGTAAAAAGTACAAATTTGTGATGATGGCTCACGGCAAGTATGAGAAGGTTGTCGTCGGTGATGATGATTACAATGAGCACACAAACGGGAAATCAAGTAAGACTTACTTACATCCTGTTAGTAATGTATCATCATGTCTGTCCAGGAGAGAGAGAGAGGTCTGTTAGTAATGTATCATCATGTCTGTCCAGGAGGGCGAGGTCTGTTAGTAATGTATCATCATGTCTGTCCAGGAGAGAGAGAGAGGTCTGTTAGTAATGTATCATCATGTCTGTCTAGGAGGGGAGGTCTGTTAGTAATGTATCATCATGTCTGTCCAGGAGAGAGAGAGAGGTCTGTTAGTAATGTATCATCATGTTTGTCCAGGAGAGAGAGAGAGAGGTCTGTTAGTAATGTATCATCATGTCTGTCCAGGAGAGAGAGAGAGAGGTCTGTTAGTAATGTATCATCATGTCTGTCCAGGAGAGAGAGAGAGGTCTGTTAGTAATGTATCATCATGTCTGTCCAGGAGAGAGAGAGAGGTCTGTTAGTAATGTATCATCATGTCTGTCCAGGAGAGAGAGAGAGGTCTGTTAGTAATGTATCATCATGTCTGTCCAGGAGAGAGAGAGAGAGGTCTGTTAGTAATGTATCATCATGTCTGTCCAGGAGAGAGAGAGAGGTCTGTTAGTAATGTATCATCATGTCTGTCTAGGAGAGAGAGAGAGAGAGGTCTGTTAGTAATGTATCATCATGTCTGTCCAGGAGAGAGAGAGAGAGGTCTGTTAGTAATGTATCATCATGTCTGTCCAGGATTGAGAGAGGGAGAGGTCTGTTAGTAATGTATCATCATGTCTGTCCAGGATTGAGAGAGGGAGAGGTCTGTTAGTAATGTATCATCATGTCTGTCCAGGAGAGAGAGAGAGGTCTGTTAGTAATGTATCACCATGTCTGTCCAGGAGAGAGAGAGAGAGAGAGAGAGGTCTGTTAGTAATGTATCATCATGTCTGTCCAGGAGAGAGAGAGAGGTCTGTTAGTAATGTATCATCATGTCTGTCCAGGAGAGAGAGAGAGGTCTGTTAGTAATGTATCATCATGTCTGTCCAGGAGGGAGAGGTCTGTTAGTAATGTATCATCATGTCTGTCCAGGAGAGAGAGAGGTCTGTTAGTAATGTATCATAATGTCTGTCCAGGAGAGAGAGAGGTCTGTTAGTAATGTATCATCATGTCTGTCCAGGAGGGAGAGGTCTGTTAGTAATGTATCAGGAGAGAGAGGTCTGTTAGTAATGTATCAGGAGAGAGAGGTCTGTTAGTAATGTATCAGGAGAGAGAGGTCTGTTAGTAATGTATCAGGAGAGAGAGGTCTGTTAGTAATGTATCAGGAGCGAGAGGTCTGTTAGTAATGTATCAGGAGAGAGAGTTCTGTTAGTAATGTATCAGGAGAGAGAGGTCTGTTAGTAATGTATCAGGAGGGAGAGGTCTGTTAGTAATGTATCAGGAGGGAGGTCTGGGTCTGTTAGTAATGTATCAGGAGAGAGGGGTCTGTTAGTAATGTATCAGGAGGGAGGGGTCTGGGTCTGTTAGTAATGTATCAGGAGAGAGAGAGAGGGGTCTGGGTCTGTTAGTAATGTATCAGGAGGGAGGTCTGGGTCTGTTAGTAATGTATCAGGAGGGAGGTCTGGGTCTGTTAGTTGCAATTCTATGGCATTTACTAGCAGTTCCTTAGCAGTCAGCCTTGGCAACCAAGTGATTGGGATTCTCTTCTACTATATGACAGTACTAGATCTTAGACTAGTAGTACTAGATCTACAAGTACTAGATCTACCAGTACTAGATCTACCAGTACTAGATCTACCAGTACTAGATCTACCAGTACTAGATCTACCAGTACTAGATCTACCAGTACTAGATCTACCAGTACTAGATCTTAGACTAGTAGTACTAGATCTACCAGTACTAGATCTACCAGTACTAGATCTACCAGTACTAGATCTACCAGTACTAGATCTACCAGTACTAGATCTACCAGTACTAGATCTACCAGTACTAGATCTTAGACTAGTAGTACTAGATCTACCAGTACAAGATCTACCAGTACTAGATCTACCAGCACTAGATCTACCAGTACTAGATCTACCAGTATTAGATCTACCAGTACTAGGTCTTAGACTAGTAGTACCAGATCGTAGACTAGCAGTACTAGATCTACCAGTACTAGATCATAGACTAGCCGTACTAGATCTACCAGTACTAGATCTACCAGTACTAGATCATAGACTAGCAGTACTAGATCTTAGACTAATAGTACTAGATCGTAGACTAGCAGTACTAGATCTTAGACTACCAGTATTAGATCTACCAGTACTAGATCTACCAGTACTAGATCTACCAGTACTAGATCTACCAGTACTAGATCTACCAGTACTAGATCTACCAGTACTAGATCTACCAGTACTAGATCTACCAGTACTAGATCTACCAGTACTAGATCTACCAGTACTAGATCTACCAGTACTAGATCTTAGACTAGTAGTACTAGATCTACCAGTACAAGATCTACCAGTACTAGATCTACCAGTACTAGATCTTAGACTAGTAGTACTAGATCTACCAGTATTAGATCTACCAGTACTAGGTCTTAGACTAGTAGTACCAGATCGTAGACTAGCAGTACTAGATCTACCAGTACTAGATCATAGACTAGCCGTACTAGATCTACCAGTACTAGATCTACCAGTACTAGATCATAGACTAGCAGTACTAGATCTTAGACTAATAGTACTAGATCGTAGACTAGCAGTACTAGATCTTAGACTACCAGTACTAGATCTACCAGTACTAGATCTACCAGTACTAGATCTACTAGTACTAGATCTTAGACTAGTAGTGCTAGATCATAGACTAGTAGTACTAGATCGTAGACTAGCAGTACTAGATCATAGACTAGCAGTACTAGATCATAGACTAGCAGTACTAGATCTTAGACTAGCAGTACTAGATCTACCAGTACTAGATCTACCAGTACTAGATCTACCAGTACTAGATCATAGACTAATGGTCATCTCTCAATCAACTAGGAACTTATATGTCACAAACCACATCAATAATGGTACATGACTAAATAAAAACCACAGGAAACTGATAGAACAGCGTAGAGTTTACTTCAATGTAAACATGTAGACAATAAAGCAATAATTGAGTTAATCACACGACTGGCAACATCATTCTATACTGGACACGTCTATACAAAATAATGTCCCGTATACACAATCAATAGAGGTTTTTCCTTATTCAGTTTTGACCCCCGAGGCGCCACAATCCTTTTTATTACTGCACACTTGTGAGTCGAGCCAATTCTATACCAACAAGTCTAAAGCAGCAGTGTGGTTATGGTTGGCTCACGGGGACACACCCCTGTTATTTATCAATGAGAAATGATTTCATTAAACAAATACCTGAGAAGCATCAGATAGCTATAACAAAAATAGACATCTTAAATTTAAAAAAAAATATGCCACAAATTCTCAAAAGTTCCTTACAGAAGAATAAACCTTTAAAGCTTAAAAAACATGTTTTAATGCTCATTAGATCTATTCCAGCAACAAAATTATCAAAAGCTTATTTTAAAACACCAGCTGTGTCTTTATTATTTAACAAATTAACTTTCAGTGTCACTTATCTACTTAACTTCCTATATCACGATGACCCTTCTGTAGTTTATTACACAACTTCCTGTATCACAATGACCCTTCTGTAGTTTATTACACAGCTTCCTGTATCACGATGACCCTTCTGTAGTTTATTACACAGCTTCCTGTATCACGATGACCCTTCTGTAGTTTATTACACAGCTTCCTGTATCACCAAGACCCTTCTGTAGTTTATTACACAGCTTGCTGTATCACGATGACCCTTCTGTAGTTTATTACACAGCTTCCTGTATCACGAAGACCCTTCTGTAGTTTATTACACAACTTCCTGTATCACGAAGACCCTTCTGTAGTTTATTACACAACTTCCTGTATCACGATGACCCTTCTGTAGTTAATTACACAGCTTCCTGTATCACAAAGACCCTTCTGTAGTTTATTACACAGCTTCCTGTATCACGATGACCCTTCTGTAGTTTATTGCATGAAGCACCTTTATCTTACATTCCTTCATTCTTATCCATTCTGCACCATTGAAGACATTCATCACAAAGCAATCCATGTCCTATCATCATGTCCCATAAGGATCCATGTCCTATCATCACGTCCCATAAGGATACATGTCCATCTGTTTTTTCTCTGCCCTTTCTTCTGCTCAGAGAATCTCCAACATATCTAAAAACTGTCTCCCTCCTCCTACGGGACATTTGACATGACATTAATACATTTAGTTTGCTATTTAAATATATTTTCAACCAACCTGCAAACTGAAAGTGCTTTTCAAACCAACTGTTTTTGTGTTGTCATTTCCAGTCGGGCCTACGTATCCTTCTGCTGCCTTCTATTGAAGCCACACCTTCTCCCCCTGTATGTCCAACTTTTGTAGCTGTGCCCCTCCCATAGCTCCACTATAGAGTTATAAACACCAGAGGGAAAACTTCCACTGACTTTAAAAACGTTGCATGCAGTCACATTTTATGGTGTTAAGTTCAAAGTTAGAGTTCTCCCTCGAGTCTGGTGTATATACCCCTATTAGCTAGGCTCCACCTCTAGCTAGGCTCCGCCTCTAGCTAGGCTCCACCTCTAGCTAGGCTCCACCTCTAGCTAGGCTCCACCTCTAGCTAGGCTCCACCTCTAGCTAGGCTCCACATCTAGCTAGCCTCCACATCTAGCTAGGCTCCGCCTCTAGCTAGGCTCCACCTCTAACTAGGCCCAGCCTCTAATAATGCTCTACCTCTAGCTAGGCTCCACCTCTAATTAGGCTCCACCTCTAGCTGGGCTCCACATCTAGCTAGGCTCCACCTCTAGCTAGGCTCCACCTCTCTCACAGCTACACTGCTCTGTCATCCAATGCCCTTCCGTTGCATCAATCCAGGAATGTACAAGCCCTATTTATTACACACTGTCATCAGACACTCTACTCCTAACCTCACCCAGGGTGAACACTCTAAGACTAAGACACAAGCAATGCTTAAAAAAAATACAACATCGTTCTATGGCGCAAGAAAGATGTAATGAGCCGTCTGCATGCATCCAACATCATTGTCTTAAAAGCTCATGATCATAGTTAAAAATCGTAGTTTAAACACCATATTGAAGTAAATATCCTGGCATAGCCTACTGCACTGCAGCCCTTGATCAGAAGCTTATTTAACATACAGATCTCTAGCTATATGATAACTGAAATCAATCTATTGAGGTTTATTCATCTACTTAATGAGAAGATCGAGCAGCAATGTTCTGGTGTGTGTGGAGTTCAAAGTCAGACATCAGTTGTTCTTGAGGAACCGAATCCCCTGGCAGTTTTATTAAAGTCCTTCCCTTCCCCGTCCTGATTTTTGCGGTTAATCAGCCCCCTCTGGAACACAGCTGACATCTTCACCAGCGGCTTCTCTGCAGCCTCTTTAATCTTTCTGGCATCAAAGCGCGGACTGTAGAGGAGGAGCGGCAAGCGACTGGCAAAAGAGGGGACGACCTCCATCTCGTTCTCTTTCTGCTGATTGACTTTCCGTGTCTTATTGGTCTGCTCTCTCTGGTCTTTCTTCTTGTCGGAACCGTCGGGAGCTTTGCTAGCTTTGATCTGCTGCATGATTGCTTCCTTGGTAGAGAACATGTGGAAGAGCATGGCGTCCCACATCTTCATTGCTCTGGGCGCCTCTGTCTCCTTCAGCACTTCTTTGCCCTTCTCAGAGTGGTCTTTGACTTTTGCTGAAGAAGCTTGACTGGATTTGGCCTGGTCAGTGTTCTTACTGTAGATGGCGCCATCCCTGCTGACAGATTCGGGCTCTGGCTCCGGGAACTGAGGTTCCTCTGGTTCAACGACCATGTGTTTTTTGAGGCGCGACCAGCCACTGAACATGGTCTTCATACTTTTAGGTTTCATTGCATTCAGTGCAGCGTTAGCAAGGCTAGGTTTAGCTGTTGGAGCTTGGGGCTTGTCTACTTTGTCTACATTGTCAACAGTCGAAGATGCAGTTGATATCGTAGGCTTCGTACAGGGTGTCTCTTGACGTCTGGCTGCTTTCCCCTGTGCACCTGATGCATTGGCTTCCACATCTTCCATTGTGTCTGTCTCTGTCTGTCCAGTCTTTGGCTGAGATGGCGATGACATTCCTCTGTTTGTGGGCAGGGATTTTACAGAGGCTGAGGCCTGAGGCAGAGAGGCAGGATTGGAACAGTCAATCACTTTGGTAACGGCAGGTAGTTTTATCACAGTGTCTACGGCAGCGGTTGGGGTTGGGGACGATATACGTTCTATAGCAGGCTTTGTGGAAGTGGTGTTAGTCGATTTAGGCTCTGGTGTCGGTTTTAGGGAGGCAATAGCTTCAATGTCATGCTTCGTCAAGGGTTTAGCTTCAGTAGAAGGGTTTAACCAAGGTCTAGTGGGACTAAAGCAACTTCTTGATGCCATAACCTTTGCAGCAGGTCTAGCTTCAACAGTAGGGCTGAAGCAGGATCTACTTTCTATAGTAGGTGTTGTTGAAGGTTGTACATGTATGGTAGGCTTGTTAGCTGGTTTAGGTTCTGGTGCAGGTTTTGTGAAGTCTCTAGTTTCCATATTATTCTGTGGAAAGGGTTTACCTTCAATAAAAGGGCTTAAGGTGGTTTCTATTTCTATGGGCTTTGGGGAAGGTGGTACATATACAGTAGGCATGTTAGCTGGTTTAGGCTCTGGGGGTGATTTAGCAAAGACTCTGGTTTCCATATTGTGCTGTATAATGGGTATAGCTTCAACAGTAGGGCTGAAGCAGGGTCTAGTTTCTCTAGTAGGTTCTGTTGAAGGTGGTACATATACGGTAGGCTTGTTAGCTGGTTTAGGCTCTGGGGATGATTTAGCAAAGACTCTGGTTTCCATATTGTGCTGTATAATGGGTATAGCTTCAACAGTAGGGCTGAAGCAGGGTCTAGTTTCTCTAGTAGGTTTTGTTGAAGGTTGTACATATACAGTAGGCATGTTAGCTGCTTTAGGCTCTGGGGGTGATTTAGCAAAGACTCTGGTTTCCATATTGTGCTGTATAATGGGTATAGCTTCAACAGTAGGGCTGAAGCAGGGTCTAGTTTCTCTAGTAGGTGTTGTCGAAGGTTGTACATTTACGGTAGGCTTATTTGTTGCATGGTTAGGTTCTGTAACAGCTTTAGGTTCCATAGGTGTTGTTGACCATGGTCTGTTATGTCTACGTGGCGGTGTAGAAGGTAGGACTTTTATGGTAGCTTTGTTAGGAAGCACTGAGACCGGTTTTGGGGAGGCGCTAGCTTCTACGACGGGCTCCATAAAGGGTTTAGCTTCAATAGTAGGGCTAAAAGAGTCTGCGGTAGGTTTTGTTGAAGGTTGTTCATTTATGGTAGTTATATTAGCCCAGACAGGTTCAAGGGATTTTGGTGAGGCTTTAGCTTCTGCAACATATTTTGTAAAGGGTTTAGTTTCTAAAGCAGGGGTTGAGGGAGGTACGGCCTCTATTATGGGAGGTGTGGGAGGTTGTACAATTATTATAGGCCTGTTAGTATGTGGGACATGTTTTGGAGAGGAACTATTGTTGTTAACAGGCTTTGTAAAATGCTTAGCTTGTAAAGTAGGGCTTATTGGGGATCTAATTTCTGTGGATGGCTGTGCACTTATGATAGTTGAGTTAGTACGTGTAGGCTCTAGGGATGGTTTCAGCCAAGCTCCATTTGCTACAATAGGGTTTGTAAATTGTTTACCTTCGTTCGCAGAGCTGGCTGTGAATCTCGTTTCAGTAGTGGACTTGGTGGAAGGTTTTTCATCAATGGTAGATTTTGTAGATTGTCTGCATTCAATTGCTTTGTGGGAGTTGGTTTCTACAAAATGCTTCCTAGTACGGTTTGCATGGTACTGCATGATACTGGGCAGAATATTTTCTGGAGTAGACTTGCCAGGTTGTACAGGTTCTATTAAATGCTCGTTGGGGAGTTGGGCTTCTATGCTAGGCGTGCTAGAGAGTTGGGCTACTATGCTAGGTGGGCTGGGAAGTTGAGCTGCTATGATAGGTGAGCTGGGAAGTTGGGCTACTATGATAGGTGGGCTGGGAAGTTGGGCTACTATGATAGGTGGGCTGGGAAGTTGTGCTATTTTGGTAGGTGGGCTAGGAAGTTTAGTTCCAGTGATAGGTGTGCATGAATGTTGGTTTTCTATAGTAGGTTTGGTGAGGACTTGGGTTCCTGTTTCAATGGTAGATGTTTCAATAGTAGGTGTATGAGAGAGTTGAGTTCTTATGGTTGGCACACTAGGCTTGCTAGGTAGTTTGGTGTCTATGGTAGGCTTGCCTGGTAGTATAGTTGCTGTGGTAGGTTGGCTGGGGAGTTGGCTTCCGATATCAGGGTTGTTGGGGACTCCTATGACAGGTTTTCTGGGTAGTTTAGTGTCTGTGCTAATATTAGCCTTGATAGAAAGATGCATGACTGTGGGATCTGCCTCTGACTTTCCACTGTGTCGGGGAATATTTGCTACAGTTGAATTTTGTGAAACTTCAGCATTTGGAATGCTGAAAGGAAACAGCGACTTTGACACAACATTCCTACCCATCGGGAATGAAGGAGTTTCATTTAGCTGAAATGGAGCTGGTCTGGTTGTGTGTACCACACCTGCTTTATGTGCCCGTCTTGGAACCTCAGAATGAGAGGCCATTGGTGTGGGGACTTCACTGGTGGCTGGTGGAAGAGTTAACTGTCCGAGGGCCAATAGAAGTTCAGGTTTTGTTATGTCCACAACGGGTGTTATATCAGGTTGTATTGCATAAGCAGGTGCTTCGGATTTGTTAACATCTGATGTATTGGGTTTAAATATGGCTGCCTTATCCGTCGGCGTCTGAGAACAGCCAGTTGCAGCTAAAGGTGTTGAAAGTGAAGGTGCCGGAACAGTAGAATGCAGCCCTTGCAAGGTAGGTTTCTGTTGTTCTCTGCTGGGTGTGTTTGATCCTACGGGGGATGTTTCAGGTTTAGAGATGAAAGGAGGACGAGGCCCATTTGGTAATCCATTAGTCTGTGCTGTGGGTGGTGATGGTGTTGATTTGTTAGCTTTAGGTCCAGAAGGACCGTAGTATGTCCGGATCCCACCATAGGCAACATACTCAGCCGGAGTCAGTCCGTAATATGTTGACCGTGTTTTAGTTTTTTGGGATGTAGGGGTCTTTTTATGCTCTATCAATGGTGCCAGAACTTTACGTAAGCCAATTATAGGAGAGTCTGGGTATCTAGGGGTCAATGGAGATTGAGGTGATGAAATCATTGGCGTTAGCACAGTGTTTGGAGGTGGTTGTGCTGAAATCATTGGCGTTAGCACAGTGTTTGGAGGTGGTTGTGCTGAGATCATTGGCGTTAGCACAGTGTTTGGAGGTGGTTGTGCTGAAATCATTGGCGTTAGCACAGTGTTTGGAGGTGGTTGTGCTGAAATCATTGGCGTTAGCACAGTGTTTGGAGGTGGTTGT
Source organism: Oncorhynchus mykiss (assembly GCF_013265735.2). Taxonomy (NCBI): domain Eukaryota; kingdom Metazoa; phylum Chordata; class Actinopteri; order Salmoniformes; family Salmonidae; genus Oncorhynchus; species Oncorhynchus mykiss. The sequence continues at coordinate 7,458,657 of NC_048590.1, read as the reverse complement.
GCTGAGATCATTGGCACAGTGGGTCCGTTTGGTGGAGCTGAAATGGTTGGCGCTTTGAATCCATTTGAAGCTATCTTTGGTATCCCTTTGGTGGACAATGGGGTCTGTTGCTTTTGATACTCAGGTGGGATTCCATATTCAGTTGTTTCATCCATCTTATCTTTCCGCATATGAGGTTCTGTAAACTTTACTTTTGGCTTGGAAACTGCAATGTCACGTGCAGCGATCTTTGATGCTAGAATCTCATTGGGAGTTCTCTCAGCCATAGATCTTTCAGTGGTGGTTGTACTTCCACTAGTCTGGTTCCTATTTCTATCACCTTGTGAAAGTTCCACTGAGCCGGCACTGGCAGAACCAGCTGATTTTGGTTGTTCAGTGGCTGTTGAGCGAGTTTGGGCTGCACTTGTAACAGGCATTGATGGGGGAGATTTGACTGTACTGTTAACTGGCATTGATGGGGGTGATTTGACTCTGCTGGCAACAGGAATTGCTAGGGGAGTTTGGGCTGTACTGGTAACAGTCATCACCGGGGGAGATTTAACTCTACACGTAACAGGCATGGGTGACTTGTGTCTCTGTGTGTTTATGACTGAGGCATGTACATCTTGATAGGAGCTGAAGGCATGAGATATATTAGTCATAAATCCGAGCATAGTAGTTGTATCCTGTATCTCCTTGTATCTGTGTGTCTCTTTGTTTACAACCAAAGCATGTACATCTTGATAGGAGCTGAATGCAGAAGATATCGTAGCCATAGACCGTTCCATGTTGGTTGTTATTCCATTAGTCTGAGTTGTACTTCTTTCAACACTGGTCAGACCTTGTAAATGTTTGTCAGAGTTAGATCCTATTGGTTTTAGTGCTTCTGCTGCAGCTGAGGGAATATTGCTTGTCGTGGTAACAGGCATTGAAGGAGGAGATTTGACTCTACTGTTAAGAGGTATTGCTGAGGGTGTTTGGGCTGTACTGGTTACATGTATTGTTGAGGGAGATTTAACTCTACTGTTAACAGTTATTGCTGAGGGTGTTTGGGCTGTACTGGTAATAGCCATTGGCGACTTGAATCTCTGTGTGACGTGTACATCCTGACAGGAGCTGAACATAGAAGATAAATTAGCCATAGATCCTCCCATGGTAGTTGTAATTCCATTATTTTGGAATATGTCTGTATCTGAACGAGATCCAATTGGTTTCAGTTGTTCGGTTGCTGCTGAGAGAGCACTGGTAACAGTCATTGGTGACTTGTATTTCTCTGTCTCTGTGTTTACGACCGAGGCGTGCACATCCCGAGAGGAGAAGAAGACTGGACTTGCAGCGAACAGGAGTGGATTGGCTTTCGATATCTCAAAAACAGGTGTCAGTCTTCCCATTGTGGGATGGTGTGAGGGTGTTTTCGATCTTCCAGAAGGGGTCTTTGCCACGGAAACTTTATATGGGATAGCCGGCTCACTTTGGTGACAAGTCATTGGTGATTTCTCCCTGTGTATAGTGGATAACGATGCTCCTTGATACAATATATTCACTCCTGTTATGTCTGGAAGTGCAGGCTTGGAGATTTCGTAAAACGTTGCCTTGGATGTGTAAATCATTGTTTGTGGGACGACGTCAGACGGTTTGACTTTATGGGAATTAGCTTGATTTATTTGCGTGCTGACCCTCTTGGAAGCCACTTTGTTCATAATGTGATCTTCAGAACCAAGGTTATTAGTGACCAAAACTGGTGTGGTCTTTGGAGCCTCATCCTTTGGCTTACTGGGTGTCGTCACCTGATGGGTTGAGGTCAGAGGTTGTGTCTGAAGGGTTGGCGCTGACATCAGTACTGGAGCAGGAGGTGGGACTGGAACTTGGACCTGAGCGGGTAATGGTGCCAGAACCGGACCCAGGCTCGGACCACTAGGTACTGGTGGGGAAAGAGTCATAACATGAGTTGATATCTTAGGGGAACATGGAGTTGGGGGAGTTGACTGTGGTACACTGGGGACTGAGTCTGGAGCTACTGTTGCCGTGGCCACCGACCCAGACGAATTCAGTGCTACAGATGAATACAAGTCATACAGATGAACTGCAGGGCCTTGTGAGAACTCAGGTACGGGTGGGGGTGGGGGTGGGGGTGGCGGAGGCGAGGGTGGCATCATACTTTCTGTGTCGTCATCGTCAAACATAAACGACGAGCACTCAAAGAGGGGCGCCACCTGGTTCTCTGATGTCTGCATGGGAGCGGTGTAGTCCAGTGGGGGAAAGACCCCTGTCTGGCCGTAAGGATTGTTACCATATGGACCACTGGGGGGGAACGAGAACGGAGAGGGGGGGTGTGGATCATACAGAGGCCTAATGGGGAAACTGAAGTCCGGTGACCGGGGAGGAGTCGAGTGTGTGTCGCTGTGCTCGAGGTCCGAAGCTTCGTGTACGGGGGACAGACAGGAGCGGAAGGGGATGGGAGTCTGGGAGGGTCGGGCTTTCTTCTTGGCACTCTTCTTGATGAGTTTCTGCAGCCGGGCATTGGCCTTGTCTGGTTTGGGCAGCAGGGGAGGGGGAGGCTGGGAGGGGTCGGGAAGGTCCGGCTGGAGTCCATTGCTGTAACTGACTGCCATCAGCGTTTCATTTCAACCCCCTGAAAAGACAAAAAACAAAGACAAAACATCAAGCAGAAAGAATTCAATGACAAAATGATATATTTATTTGACATAAATCTACCAAAACTTTAACCGGGGTGGCAGGTTAGCATAGTGGTTAGAGCGTTGGACTAGTAACCGGAAGGTTGCAAGTTCAAACCCCCGAGCTGACAAGGTACAAATCTGTCGTTCTGCCCCTGAACAGGCAGTTAACCCACTGTTCCTAGGCCGTTATTGAAAAAAAAAAAAAATGTGTACTTGAGTTTAACTAGTTAAAAAAAGAAAGAAAATCCATGTCTTTAATTTTTTTGTGAGCTTCTATTAAGAGAAAAATTCATTACAAACGGACAACATTTGAAACCAACAGAAGAGGCCACATGCTAGTGTGTTACTGTAATGAATAGAAATGAATCATTGACATCCCTCTTCTCTTTCTGGTTTGATTTTCAGCTGGACAATGCCTTGAGGAACTGTGAAGAACAGACGTTGGACTGTGATTATTTCGACGATCACTTCACATCATATTTATCATTCATTTCATTTAGCTGACATATTCCTCTCAAAAACTATGTTTAGATCAACGTGTCTGAAGCATATGCAGTATGTTATGTGTACCAGTTGATTTTCTCTATAGCAACACACTGCCAACCTGGTATAAAATTATTCACAAACGGTCAAAAATATACAATTATTCAAAAATATTCATGTTTGTACTCGTTTATTTTGGACAATCTTATCCATGATGTATTTTAGTGAATAATGTGTTTTCATTTACTATTTGTTTTAACTTTAATTTAAAAAAAAAATAATAAAGTAAATGAATGAGGTAAATGTGCCATTGTGTGATGTGACGTATTAACAGTATTTAAACAGTCAAGTCCTATTTCTGTGGTTCTATCAATCTCTATGTTGTTCTATCAATCTCTATGTTGTTCTATCAATCTCTATGTTGTTCTATCAATATCTCTATGTTGTTCTATCAATCTCTATGTTGTTCTATCAATCTCTATGTTGTTTCCATTAGTGGGTGAGGTCATGGTATACTGATCCTGTGGTCCGCGCATGTTGTTTCAGTAATGTGGGCCAGCCCTCACAGCTGTCCTGCGCTTTATTTAACCACTGCTAATGGCTCTATGAAAACTGCTTTAGATAGATTTGGCATCCCATGACAACCGGCTCGTTAAAAATAGGTTCTTAAAAGGGCTTCGGTATCCTGGGGCTGCTGGGTAACTTTATAAAACCTCAATAGTTGAAATAGACAATAGAAGTCCCTTTGGCGTCTACTTTATAAGGATCGTAATATGTGAGGCAAGTATAAACATGTCTCCATATAAAGTTTATACACTGCTCAAAAAAATGAAGGGAACACTAAAATAACACATCCTAGATCTGAATGGATGAAATATTCTTATTAAATTTTTTTTTTTCTTTATATAGTTGAATGTGCTGACAACAAAATCACACAAAAAAAATGATCAATGGAAATCTAATTTATCAACCCATGGGGGTCTGGATTTGGAGTCACACTCAAAATTAAAGTGGAAAACCACACTACAGGCTGATCCAACTTTGATGTAATGTCCTTAAAACAAGTCAAAATGAGGCTCAGTAGTGTGTGTGGCCTCCACATGCCTGTATGACCTCCCTACAACGCCTGGGCATGCTCCTGATGAGGTGGTGGATGGTCTCCTGAGGGATCTCCTCCCAGACCTGGACTAAAGCATCCGCCAACTTCTGGACAGTCTGTGGTGCAACGTGGCGTTGGTGGATGGAGCGAGTCATGATGTCCCAGATGTGCTCAATTGGATTCAGATCTGGGGAACGGGCGGGCCAGTCCATAGCATCAATGCCTTCCTCTTGCAGGAACTGCTGACACACTCCAGCCACATGAGGTCTAGCATTTTCTTGCATTAGGAGGAACCCAGGGCCAACCACACCAGAATATGGTCTCACAAGGGGTCTGAGGATCTCATCTCGGTACCAAATGGCAGTCAGGCTACCTCTGGCGAGCACATGGAGGGCTGTGCGGCCCCCCAAAGAAATGCCACCCCACACCATGACTGACCCACCGCCAAACCGGTCATGCTGGAGGATGTTGCAGGCAGCAGAACGTTCTCCACAGCGTCTCCAGACTCTCCAGTCTGTCACATGTGCTCAGTGTGAACCTGCTTTCATCTGTGAACCAATTCGGATGATATTGTTGATTACTGCTGTTTTTTTTAAACTCTTTTCTCTCTTGTAACTAGCTGATTCATCTAGACTACATTAGAGATGATCAGATTATATATCTAACTAGCTGATTCATCTAGACTACATTAGAGGTGATCAGATGGTATATCTAACTAGCTGATTCATCTAGACTACATTAGAGATGATCAGATGATATATCTAACTAGCTGATTCATCTAGACTACATTAGAGATGATCAGATTATATATCTAACTAGCTGATTCATCTAGACTACATTAGAGATGATCAGATGATATAACTAACTAGCTGATTCATCTAGACTACATTAGAGGTGATCAGATTATATATCTAACTAGCTGATTCATCTAGACTACATTAGAGATGGTCAGATTATATATCTAACTAGCTGATTCATCTAGACTACATTAGAGATGGTCAGATTATATATCTAACTAGCTGATTCATCTAGACTACATTAGAGATGATCAGATGGTATAACTAACTAGCTGATTCATCTAGACTACATTAGAGATGATCAGATGGTATAACTAACTAGCTGATTCATCTAGACTACATTAGAGATGGTCAGATTATATATCTAACTAGCTGATTCATCTAGACTACATTAGAGATGATCAGATGACTTAACTAACTAGCTGATTCATCTAGACTACATTAGAGATGGTCAGATTATATATCTAACTAGCTGATTCATCTAGACTACATTAGAGGTGATCAGATTATATATCTAACTAGCTGATTCATCTAGACTACATTAGAGATGGTCAGATTATATATCTAACTAGCTGATTCATCTAGACTACATTAGAGATGATCAGGTGACTTAACTAACTAGTTGATTCATCTAGGCTACATTGGAGATGATCAGGTGACATAACTAACTAGCTGATTCATCTAGGCTACATAAGAGATGATCAGATGGTATATCTAACTAGCTGATTCATCTAGACTACATTAGAGGTGATCAGATTATATATCTAACTAGCTGATTCATCTAGACTACATTAGAGGTGATCAGATTATATATCTAACTAGCTGATTCATCTAGACTACATTAGAGGTGATCCGATTATATATCTAACTAGCTGATTCATCTAGACTACATTAGAGGTGATCAGATTATATATCTAACTAGCTGATTCATCTAGACTACATTAGAGGTGATCAGATTATATATCTAACTAGCTGATTCATCTAGACTACATTAGAGGTGATCAGATTATATATCTAACTAGCTGATTCATCTAGACTACATTAGAGATGATCAGGTGATTTAACTAACTAGCTGATTCATCTAGACTACATTAGAGGTGATAAGATTATATATCTAACTAGCTGATTCATCTAGACTACATTAGAGATGATCAGATGAAATATCTAACTAGCTGATTCATCTAGACTACATTAGAGATGATCAGATGAAATATCTAACTAGCTGATTCATCTAGACTACATTAGAGATGATCAGATCGTATATCTAACTAGCTGATTCATCTAGACTACATTAGAGATGATCAGATGGTATATCTAACTAGCTGATTCATCTAGACTACATTAGAGATGATCAGATTATATATCTAACTAGCTGATTCATCTAGACTACATTAGAGGCGATCAGATTATATATCTAACTAGCTGATTCATCTAGACTACATTAGAGGTGATCAGATTATATATCTAACTAGCTGATTCATCTAGACTACATTAGAGATGGTCAGATTATATATCTAACTAGCTGATTCATCTAGACTACATTAGAGGTGATCAGATTATATATCTAACTAGCTGATTCATCTAGACTACATTAGAGATGGTCAGATTATATATCTAACTAGCTGATTCATCTAGACTACATTAGAGGTGATCAGATTATATATCTAACTAGCTGATTCATCTAGACTACATTAGAGGTGATCAGATGGTATATCTAACTAGCTGATTCATCTAGACTACATTAGAGGTGATCAGATTATATATCTAACTAGCTGATTCATCTAGACTACATTAGAGGTGATCAGATTATATATCTAACTAGCTGATTCATCTAGACTACATTAGAGATGATCAGATGGTATATCTAACTAGCTGATTCATCTAGACTACATTAGAGGTGATCAGATTATATATCTAACTAGCTGATTCATCTAGACTACATTAGAGATGATCAGGTGACTTAACTAACTAGTTGATTCATCTAGACTACATTAGAGATGATCAGATTATATATCTAACTAGCTGATTCATCTAGACTACATTAGAGATGGTCAGGTGACTTAACTAACTAGTTGATTCATCTAGACTACATTAGAGATGATCAGATGGTATATCTAACTAGCTGATTCATCTAGACTACATTAGAGGTGATCAGATTATATATCTAACTAGCTGATTCATCTAGACTACATTAGAGATGGTCAGATTATATATCTAACTAGCTGATTCATCTAGACTACATTAGAGATGGTCAGATTATATATCTAACTAGCTGATTCATCTAGACTACATTAGAGATGATCCGATGATATATCTAACTAGCTGATTCATCTAGACTACATTAGAGATGATCAGATTATATATCTAACTAGCTGATTCATCTAGACTACATTAGAGATGGTCAGGTGACTTAACTAACTAGTTGATTCATCTAGACTACATTAGAGATGATCAGATTATATATCTAACTAGCTGATTCATCTAGACTACATTAGAGATGGTCAGGTGACTTAACTAACTAGTTGATTCATCTAGACTACATTAGAGATGGTCAGATTATATATCTAACTAGCTGATTCATCTAGACTACATTAGAGATGATCAGGTGACTTAACTAACTAGTTGATTCATCTAGACTACATTAGAGATGATCAGATGGTATATCTAACTAGCTGATTCATCTAGACTACATTAGAGGTGATCAGATTATATATCTAACTAGCTGATTCATCTAGACTACATTAGAGATGATCAGATGGTATATCTAACTAGCTGATTCATCTAGACTACATTAGAGATGGTCAGATTATATATCTAACTAGCTGATTCATCTAGACTACATTACAGATGATCAGATGGTATATCTAACTAGCTGATTCATCTAGACTACATTAGAGATGATCAGGTGACTTAACTAACTAGTTGATTCATCTAGACTACATTACAGATGATCAGATGGTATATCTAACTAGCTGATTCATCTAGACTACATTAGAGATGATCAGGTGACTTAACTAACTAGTTGATTCATCTAGACTACATTAGAGATGATCAGATGGTATATCTAACTAGCTGATTCATCTAGACTACATTAGAGATGATCAGGTGACTTAACTAACTAGTTGATTCATCTAGACTACATTAGAGATGATCAGATGGTATATCTAACTAGCTGATTCATCTAGACTACATTAGAGGTGATCAGATTATATATCTAACTAGCTGATTCATCTAGACTACATTAGAGGTGATCAGATGGTATATCTAACTAGCTGATTCATCTAGACTACATTAGAGATGATCAGATTATATATCTAACTAGCTGATTCATCTAGACTACATTAGAGATGATCAGATGGTATTTCTAACTAGCTGATTCATCTAGACTACATTAGAGGTGATCAGATTATATATCTAACTAGCTGATTCATCTAGACTACATTAGAGATGGTCAGGTGACTTAACTAACTAGTTGATTCATCTAGACTACATTAGAGATGATCAGATTATATATCTAACTAGCTGATTCATCTAGACTACATTAGAGATGGTCAGGTGACTTAACTAACTAGTTGATTCATCTAGACTACATTAGAGATGGTCAGATTATATATCTAACTAGCTGATTCATCTAGACTACATTAGAGATGATCAGGTGACTTAACTAACTAGTTGATTCATCTAGACTACATTAGAGATGATCAGATGGTATATCTAACTAGCTGATTCATCTAGACTACATTAGAGGTGATCAGATTATATATCTAACTAGCTGATTCATCTAGACTACATTAGAGATGATCAGATGGTATATCTAACTAGCTGATTCATCTAGACTACATTAGAGATGGTCAGATTATATATCTAACTAGCTGATTCATCTAGACTACATTACAGATGATCAGATGGTATATCTAACTAGCTGATTCATCTAGACTACATTAGAGATGATCAGGTGACTTAACTAACTAGTTGATTCATCTAGACTACATTACAGATGATCAGATGGTATATCTAACTAGCTGATTCATCTAGACTACATTAGAGATGATCAGGTGACTTAACTAACTAGTTGATTCATCTAGACTACATTAGAGATGATCAGATGGTATATCTAACTAGCTGATTCATCTAGACTACATTAGAGATGATCAGGTGACTTAACTAACTAGTTGATTCATCTAGACTACATTAGAGATGATCAGATGGTATATCTAACTAGCTGATTCATCTAGACTACATTAGAGGTGATCAGATTATATATCTAACTAGCTGATTCATCTAGACTACATTAGAGGTGATCAGATGGTATATCTAACTAGCTGATTCATCTAGACTACATTAGAGATGATCAGATTATATATCTAACTAGCTGATTCATCTAGACTACATTAGAGATGATCAGATGGTATTTCTAACTAGCTGATTCATCTAGACTACATTAGAGGTGATCAGATTATATATCTAACTAGCTGATTCATCTAGACTACATTAGAGATGATCAGATTATATATCTAACTAGCTGATTCATCTAGACTACATTAGAGGTGGTCAGATTATATATCTAACTAGCTGATTCATCTAGACTACATTAGAGGTGATCAGATTATATATCTAACTAGCTGATTCATCTAGACTACATTAGAGGTGGTCAGATTATATATCTAACTAGCTGATTCATCTAGACTACATTAGAGATGATCAGATGGTATATCTAACTAGCTGATTCATCTAGACTACATTAGAGATGATCAGGTGACTTAACTAACTAGTTGATTCATCTAGACTACATTAGAGATGATCAGATTATATATCTAACTAGCTGATTCATCTAGACTACATTAGAGATGATCAGATGGTATATCTAACTAGCTGATTCATCTAGACTACATTAGAGATGGTCAGATTATATATCTAACTAGCTGATTCATCTAGACTACATTAGAGATGATCAGATGGTATATCTAACTAGCTGATTCATCTAGACTACATTAGAGGTGGTCAGATTATATATCTAACTATCTGATTCATCTAGACTACATTAGAGGTGATCAGATTATATATCTAACTAGCTGATTCATCTAGACTACATTAGAGATGATCAGGTGACTTAACTAACTAGTTGATTCATCTAGACTACATTAGAGATGATCAGATGATATATCTAACTAGCTGATTCATCTAGACTACATTAGAGGTGATCAGATTATATATCTAACTAGCTGATTCATCTAGACTACATTAGAGATGGTCAGATTATATATCTAACTAGCTGATTCATCTAGACTACATTAGAGATGGTCAGATTATATATCTAACTAGCTGATTCATCTAGACTACATTAGAGATGGTCAGATTATATATCTAACTAGCTGATTCATCTAGACTACATTAGAGATGATCAGATGGTATAACTAACTAGCTGATTCATCTAGACTACATTAGAGGTGATCAGATTATATTTCTAACTAGCTGATTCATCTAGACTACATTAGAGGTGATCAGATTATATATCTAACTAGCTGATTCATCTAGACTACATTAGAGATGATCAGATGGTATATCTAACTAGCTGATTCATCTAGACTACATTAGAGATGATCAGATTATATATCTAACTAGCTGATTCATCTAGACTACATTAGAGATGATCAGGTGGTATTTCTAACTAGCTGATTCATCTAGACTACATTAGAGATGGTCAGATTATATATCTAACTAGCTGATTCATCTAGACTACATTAGAGATGGTCAGATTATATATCTAACTAGCTGATTCATCTAGACTACATTAGAGATGGTCAGATTATATATCTAACTAGCTGATTCATCTAGACTACATTAGAGATGATCAGATGGTATTTCTAACTAGCTGATTCATCTAGACTACATTACAGATGATCAGATTATATAACTAACTAGCTGATTCATCTAGACTACATTAGAGATGATCAGATGGTATAACTAACTAGCTGATTCATCTAGACTACATTAGAGATGATCAGATGGTATATCTAACTAGCTGATTCATCTAGACTACATTAGAGGTGATCAGATTATATATCTAACTAGCTGATTCATCTAGACTACATTAGAGGTGATCAGATTATATATCTAACTAGCTGATTCATCTAGACTACATTAGAGATGATCAGATGGTATTTCTAACTAGCTGATTCATCTAGACTACATTAGAGGTGATCAGATTATATATCTAACTAGCTGATTCATCTAGACTACATTAGAGATGATCAGGTGACTTAACTAACTAGCTGATTCATCTAGACTACATTAGAGGTGATCAGATGAAATAACTAACTAGCTGATTCATATAGCCTACATTAGAGATGATCAGGTGACAACTAACTAGCTGAATTATATAGCCTACATTAGAGATGATCAGATGGTATATCTAACTAGCTGATTCATATAGCCTACATTACAGATGATCAGGTGACATAACTTACCCAACCCAGGAGGGGTTGTAGCAAAGAGGTCGTTTTTTATGACTCCCTTTCATTTGTTGTTCTAGCTTGCTTAGTCATTTTTTTTGTGGTTGAATCCACTTAGATCATTAGCCCTGTCAACGGTCTGTGCAACCTGTGTCCTGCAGTGGAGGTCCTCCTTAGGGGAGGACCATCCTACTCAGTGAATTTCAGATTATAATATGTTGAAGTATCCTTTTTAGATAAAACTGTACTACATACAGTGCCTTCAGAAAGTATTCATACCCCTTGACTTATTTCACATTTTGTTTCTGTTAAAGCCTGAATTCAAAATGGATTACATTTATTTTTCTCTCACCCATCTACACACAATATCCCATAATGACAAATTGAAAACATGGTTGTTTAAAAAATATAAATAAATATTGAAAATGAAATAAATAAATATCTCATTTACATAAGTATTATTTATCTCAGGTTAAATTAAATTGGACATGATTTAGAAAGGAACACAACCTGTCTATACAAGGTCCCACTGTTGTCAGATCAGAAACTGTAACATGGAGTCCAATAAACTGCCAGTAGATCTCTGAGAGAGAACTGTGATGAGGTATATTTCTGGGGAAGGGTATTAAACTATTTCTACAGTGTTGACAGTTTCCAAAAGCACAGTGGTCTCCATCATTGGGAAACGGAAACAATATGGAACTACCCAGACTATGTTGTGTCTGAATTTAAAATGGATTCAATTGAGATCGTGTGTCACTGATCTACCACGATATGCCATAGTGTGAAAGTGGAATATTGTTTGGAGAATATTTTTTGAAATGAATTAAAAATGAAAAGCTGAAATGTCTTTAGTCAATAAGTATTCAACCCCTTCGTTATGGAAAAAATAAATAAATAAATAAATTTGTTCATAAATGTGGTTCATAAAATGCCTAATAAATTGCATGGACTCATGCTGTGTTCAGTAACAGTGGTTAACATTGTTTATTAATGACGACCCCATATCTGTACCCCAGACATACAATCATTTTTAAGTTCCCTCAATTGAGTAGTGAATTTGACACAGACTCAACCGCAAAGACAAGGGAAGTTTTTCAATGCCTCGCAAAGAAGGGCACCAACACTTTGAGCATGGTGAATGATCAATTAGGCTTCGGATGGTGCATCAATACACCCAGTCACTACAAAGATACAGGCATCTTTCCTAACTCAGTTGCCGGAGAGGAAGGAAACTGCTCAGGCATTTCAACATGAGGCCAATGGTAACTTTAAAACAGTTAGACTTTAATGGTTGTGATATGAGAAAACTGAGGATGGATCAACAACATTGTAGTTACTCCACAATACTAACCTTAATGACAGAGTGAAAAAAGGAAGCTTGTACATAATACAAATATTCCAAGACAGTTTACAACAAGGCACTTAAGTAATACTGCAAAAAATTCCTGAATACAAAGCATTATGTTTGGGGAAAATCCAACACACCACATCACTGAGTACCACTCTTCATATTCTCAAGCATGGTGGTGGTTGCATCAGGTTATGGGTATGCTTGTTATGAGCAAGGACTTTGTTAAGGACTAAGGAGTGTCTTAGGATAAAAATAAACAGAATACGGCTAAGCACAGCTAATATCCCAGAGGAAAACCTGGTTTAGTCTGCTTTCCAACAGACACTGGGGAATGAATTAATCTTTCAGCAGGACAATAACCTAAAATACAAGGCCAAATCTACACTTGAAATTGCTTACCAAGATGACATTGAATGTCCTGAGTAGCCTGGTTACAGTTTTGACTCAAATCGTCTTGAAAATCTATGGTAAGACTTGAAAATGGCAATGACTAACCATCAACATGACAGAGCTTGAAGAACTTTAAAAAGAACTACGGGCAAATATTGTTAATGGGGGAAGAAAAAGTCCAAGCTCATAAAATAAATAGTTTGTATATTTCTATTCTGAAATAAAGCCTGTTCTCCATTTGCAACAGACATGTTCCGTAAGATACAGTAGCACGTTATGCTTGTTACAGCGGAAAAGGAAAGGTTTTGTTTCCTAAACACCCGGGGCTCTAATATAGGTCTGGCTGCCTCTTGGGACACTGGGAAAAGGTCCAGGGCCTAATTTTAGTCTGAGGTAAGAGAGGGGGGAAGGTATCGTGAGACACCAGACACCTGCTCTCTGCAGTTATCTGTCCTACAGGCAGTGAATCAATCCCACTGTGCTCTGTGAACCAATGGGTACGTTTCAGGTCGTCTTTTATTCAGTCACACTGTACAGATGATAAGATCTCACAACGTCAGGAGATGTGTTAAATGTCGCAGGAACCAAATGAATGTGATTTGTCAGTCTTCTGAGATGAGTAGCACGACTACAATAAAGCTGACCTGGAACGCGGCCATTACTAGGCCACAGCTTCTGTAGGCCACAGCCAGGCCACCGCATGGGAAGACCTCAAATTGCATACTCAATTGTATACTCCTCACGTCCTGTCCTCTCTCCTTGTCTAGTTCTCAAAATCCGGTACAGGTAGCTCTGTAGCTGTCATGGAAAGTGTAAGATTAACTTGGCACTGTCCTCTGACCTCAAGTTAAACTCCTTTACTTTAGAACAGTGAAATCAACCACAAGTAAAAACAGACATAAACGATGTCAAATGACGATCGGAAAACTGAGTTGTATTACGTCTGTATGTCCACAATCACACAGGGTTTTTTTTGTCGACAAAATTAATTTTAGTCAAATTTGCCGCCAGTTTATTAATATAGCAGTTTGCTATTTTTGTCTTGTTATACTGTCAAACAGAGAATAATTCACTTTTACAGGCACATACTGACACTGTACACAGAAAACATCTCCAAATATCACAACGTACATTAGAATCTGTCTTTATTTCTTCAGAAGTACATTTTCCAGTCCAGTGATATAACAGAGATTGTGTTGCTAGGCAGATACCATTCATCTGTTCATTACTGATGCAAAACGTGCAACATGTTTAAGTGTAGGTCTACACATACTAACTTGTTTTTGTTTAATTGATCATATTCATGGCATTTTGAGAGGTTCAAATGCATTTCTGGAGAGCAAATCCCCAACAGATGTAGTTGGCCTACTCCCCCGTCCATGCAAATCAACACATAACAGGACAGTAACATGATCTAGCCAATCACAGACAGACACTGAATTACATTGTGTTTACCTTAGGGATTCCTAGTTAGGGGCAAACTCTCTGGCTGGCCTCGGCTGCTATAATCCCAGACTGGCGTGTAACCTCACAGAGGCAGGGTCATCTTGGACTGAGTGAGCTGAACCCTGTCTACCATAGCGGGGCAACGATCTCCCGTCGGCAACCACTCCAAAAATAAAACCCTGATGCACCCAGTACCTGTTCCACTGTGACAGCAGAACTGGAGCCAGCGCAGCACCGTGGCAGGACCATGACAGCTACAGAGCTACCTGTACCGAGGCAGGACCATGACAGCTACAGAGCTACCTGTACCGAGGCAGGACCATGACAGCTACAGAGCTACCTGTACCGAGGCAGGACCATGACAGCTACAGAGCTACCTGTACCGAGGCAGGACCATGACAGCTACAGAGCTACCTGTACCGAGGCAGGACCATGACAGCTACAGAGCTACCTGTACCGAGGCAGGACCATGACAGCTACAGAGCTACCTGTACCGAGGCAGGACCATGACAGCTACAGAGCTACCTGTACCGAGGCAGGACCATGACAGCTACAGAGCTACCTGTACCGAGGCAGGACCATGACAGCTACAGAGCTACCTGTACCGAGGCAGGACCATGACAGCTACAGAGCTACCTGTACCGAGGCAGGACCATGACAGCTACAGAGCTACCTGTACCGAGGCAGGACCATGACAGCTACAGAGCTACCTGTACCGAGGCAGGACCATGACAGCTACAGAGCTACCTGTACCGAGGCAGGACCATGACAGCTACAGAGCTACCTGTACCGAGGCAGGACCATGACTGCTACAGAGCTACTTGTACCGAGGCAGGACCATGACATCTACAGAGCTACCTGTACCGTGGCAGGACCATGACAGTTACAGAGCTACCTGTACCGAGGCAGGACTATGACAGCTACAGAGCTACCTGTACCGAGGAAGACAGGGTGTTTCCACAACCACAGAGCTGTCTGTACCCAGGAAGAAAGGGTGTTTCCACAACCACAGAGCTGTCTGTACCCAGGAAGGCAGGGAGTTTCCACAACCACAGAGCTGTCTGTACCCAGGAAGGCAGGGAGTTTCCACAACCACAGAGCTGTCTGTACCCAGGAAGGCAGGGAGTTTCCACAACCACAGAGCTGTCTGTACCCAGGAAGGCAGGGTGTTTCCACAACCACAGAGCTGTCTGTACCCAGGAAGTCAGGGTGTTTCCACAACCACAGAGCTATCTGTACCCAGGAAGGCAGGGTGTTTTCACAACCACAGAGCTATCTGTACCCAGGAAGGCAGGGTGTTTCCACAACCACAGAGCTGTCTGTACCCAGGAAGGCAGGGAGTTTCCACAACCACAGAGCTGTCTGTACCGAGGAAGGGAGGGGGATTCCAAACCACCTGAGATATATTACCAGGCCACGCCCTGCAGAAAGAACCTGCTGATCTACTCTGAGTATGACCTGACCTGGACTGTTCCTGTTCCTGCTCCTGTTCCTGTTCCTGTTCCTGCTCCTGCTCCTGCTCCTGCTCCCGTTCTGTTCCTGTTCCTGCTCCTGTTCCTGTTCCTGCTCCTGTTCCTGTTCCTGTTCCTGTTCCTAATCTTGTTCCTGCTCCTGTTCCTGCTCCTGTTTTTGCTCCTGTTCCTGCTCCTGTTCTTGCTCCTGTTCCTGTTCCTGTTCCTGTTCCTGCTCCTTTTCCTGTTCCTGTTCCTGTTCCTACTCCTGTTCCTGTTCCTGTTCCTGCTCCTGCTCCTGTTCCTGTTCCTGTTCCTGTTCCTGTTCCTGCTCCTGCTCCTGCTCCTGATCCTTCTCCTGATCCTGTTCCTGTTCCTGTTCCTGCTCCTTTTCCTGTTCCTGTTCCTGTTCCTACTCCTGTTCCTGTTCCTGTTCCTGCTCCTGCTCCTGCTCCTGCTCCTGCTCTTGCTCCTGCTCCTGCTCAGCTGCTCCTGTTCCTGCTCCTGCTCTGCTGCTCCTGTTCCTTCTCCTTCTCCTGCTCCTGTTCTGCTGCTGCTCCTGCTCCTGCTCCTGCTCCTGCTCCTGCTCCTGCTCCTGCTCCTGCTCCTACTCCTGCTCCTGTTCCTGTTCCTGCTCCTCTTCCTGTTCCTGTTCCTGTTCCCGTTCCTGTTCCTGTTCCTGCTCCTGTTCCTGTTCCTGCTCCTTCTCCTGCTCCTGCTCAGCTGCTCCTGTTCCTGCTCCTGTTCTGCTGCTCCTGTTCCTGTTCCTGTTCCTGCTCCTGTTCTTGCTCCTGCTCCTGCTCCTGCTCCTGCTCCTGCTCCTGCTCCTGTTCCTGCTCCTGCTCCTGCTCCTGTTCCTGTTCCTGTTCCTGCTCCAGTTCCTGTTCCTGTTCCTGCTCCTGTTCCTGTTCCTGCTCCTGTTTTTGCTCCTTTTCCTGCTCCTGTTCTTGCTCCTGTTCCTGTTCCTGTTGCTGTTCCTGCTCCTGCTCCTGCTCCTGTTCCTGTTCCTGTTCCTGTTCCTGTTCCTGCTCCTGCTCCTGCTCTGCTGCTCTTGTTCCTTCTCCTGCTCCTGTTCTGCTGCTCCTGTTCCTGCTCCTGTTCCTGTTCTTATTCCTGCTCCTGTTCCTGTTCTACACAACAACCCCTAGAGTGTGGTGTTGTGTAGAGAGGAAGGAGGGAGTTCCATATGATAGGCCGGCATGTCGGTGGGTGTGGTGTTGTGTAGAGAGGAAGGAGGGAGTTCCATATGATAGGCCGGCATGTCGGTGGGTGTGGTGTTGTGTAGAGAGGAAGGAGGGAGTTCCATATGATAGGCCGGCATGTCAGTGGGTGTGTCTTCTTCTCTCTGAGGCCGTGATCAACTTTGTGAAAGGGTGCAGCAGCATGGTTGAGTACTATGCAGGTGCCCTGTCATGTAAACAGGTAAACAAATACAAATGAATATGAAAACACATCACATGAATATGTAAATTATGTAACATGCATATGTATACATATGCAAATCGGGTTACCAACAACAAATTAATAAGAAAATATATACACCATTTTTTTAAACATGCATGTAGACACAGTATAAATATACAAAAGATGTCAGAAGATAAGTTACACAGAAATGAATAAAGTTGTCAAAGCACACATCATTTCATCACAATGCCTCCCAAAACATCCAATACCTGATATTATAACGTCTGGAGGACATGAAGTACACAGAACACTACAGGTACAGTATATCTAATACCTGATATTATAGCGTCTGGAGGACATGAAGTACACAGAATACTACAGATACAGTATATCTAATACCTGATATTATAGCGTCTGGAGGACATGAAGTACACAGAATACTACAGATACAGTATATCTAATACCTGATATTATAACGTCTGGAGGACATGAAGTACACAGAATAGTACAGATACAGTATATCTAATACCTGATATTATAACGTCTGGAAGACATGAAGTACACAGAATAGTACAGATACAGTATATCTAATACCTGATATTATAACGTCTGGAAGACATGAAGTACACAGAATAGTACAGATACAGTATATCTAATACCTGATATTATAACGTCTGGAAGACATGAAGTACACAGAACACTACAGGTACAGTATATATAATACCTGATATTATAATGTCTGGTAGACATGAAGTACACAGGACACTACAGGTACAGTATATCTAATACCTGATATTATAACGTCTGGAAGACATGAAGTACACAGAATAGTACAGATACAGTATATCTAATACCTGATATTATAACGTCTGGAAGACATGAAGTACACAGGACACTATAGGTACAGTATATATAATACCTGATATTATAATGTCTGGTAGACATGAAGTACACAGGACACTACAGGTACAGTATATCTAATACCTGATATTATAACGTCTGGTAGACATGAAGTACACAGAACACTACAGGTACAGTATATCCAATAACTTGATCAAAATGCTAGAAGGTGTAACATAATAACTGACTGGTTTGTAGTCTGTAAAGTACACCGCCCTCTCCTCTCCTATCCCATGACTGGACTCAGTAATGACAGAATGACTGACAGACTGACTGACTGACTGACTGACTGACTGTGTATTCCTGCTGGTAGAACACACAGGGGGACATTGTCCGCGTTCCAAGCCGCTGATGTATAACCCTCCAGACTCCAGCAGGTTATGCCCACTGGGATCCCCATTACTCACCCTATCAGTTCTGCTGCTGCTCACGACAAATATAGATATAAATATAGCATCTCAGCTGCTTCTTTTCCACAACCAGAACCCCACTCCTTCTCTTATCCCTCCTTACCCCCCCGCCAACTCCCCACCTTCATCCATCTCCTTATTGAGGGTGTTAAGATGCCGCAGGCCCCCCCTCGACTCCCCTACCTCACACTGTCAGACCCCAGCCAATGAGCAGCTTGACCAGATCAAATATCACTATAACACAAGGACTTATTTGATGAGAAGAGTTACAGCCAGTCTCCCCATCCGTCGCCAAGGAGTCTCACTTCTTTCAACTTTTCTGAGGTAAGAAAGAAAGATAGATAGAAAGACAAAGGGTTGGAGAAACACAACAATCAACCGTTTAAGAGTGATTGATTCCTGTGTTTATTATAGAGTGTTTGTTAATATTCCTGGGCAGGTACGTGCCACTGATACAGAGAGACAGACAGAGATGGATAAAGAGACAGTGATTTACGAGTCCAGGAAGAAGAACCAGTCTCTCCTACTGTCACAGCAGTACATTTACCATAGGAGAATCTATATCCTACTAATGTATAGAGCTGGAGTCTAGGAAGAGGAAGTGGTCTCTCCCACTGTCACAGTAGTACATTTACCATAGGAGAATCTATAGCCTACTAACGTATGGAGCTGGAGTCTAGGAAGAGGAAGTGGTCTCTCCTACTCCACAGTAGTACATTTACCATAGGAGAATCTATAGCCTACTAACGTATGGAGCTGGAGTCTAGGAAGAGGAAGTGGTCTCTCCTACTCCACAGTAGTACATTTACCATAGGAGAATCTATAGCCTACTAACGTATGGAGCTGGAGTCTAGGAAGAGGAAGTGGTCTCTCCCACTGTCACAGTAGATTTACCATAAGTTAATCTATATCCTACTAATGTATAGAACTGGAGTCTAAGAAGAGGAAGTGGTCTCTCCTACTGTCACAGTAGATTTACCATAGGAGAATCTATATCCTACTAACGTATGGAGCTGGTACTAACTGCTGGTTGTAATCTAAGCTGCTCCAGCCAGACTGCTGGGGGCATCTGAGCCCAGATGTTGGACTGTGGGACACGTCTCACAATTGCAAAACATTTTAAACATCTCTAACCTTCATCTCTAAACATCTCTAATCATCTCTCTAATCATCTCTGAAACACTGAAATAGTTCAGTTTCTTCTGTTTGGAGTTTGGTAGCATATCATTTTTAAGACAACAATTTTCATTAGACAACTTTAAATGGTTTAAATTGACCGAAAGAGAAAATAGATTGAGTCAATGCTTTCTAGATACAGATAGGTCAATACAATACTTGTTTTCAAGGTGTTTTTATGTGTTTTGTGTGGACAATCCCTGGATGCTAAATCAAATCGAAAATGTTTTTGTCACTTGGTTTATAAACAGGTGTAGACTAACAGTGAAATGCTGATGGGCCCTTCCCAACAACGTAGAGAGAAACAACAGGTGTAGACTAACAGTGAAATGCTGACAGGCCCTTCCTAACAACGTAGAGAGAAACAACAGGTGTAGACTAACAGTGAAATGCTGATGGGCCCTTCCCAACAACGTAGAGAGAAACAACAGGTGTAGACTAACAGTGAAAAGCTGACGGACCCTTCCCAACAACGTAGAGAGAAACAACAGGTGTAGACTAACAGTGAAATGCTTTCTGACGGGCCCTTCCCAACAACGTAGAGAGAAACAACAGGTGTAGACTCACAGTGAAATGCTTACTGACGGGCCCTTCCCAACAACGTAGAGAGAAACAACAGGTGTAGACTAACAGTGAAATGCTTTCTGACGGGCCCTTCCCAACAACGTAGAGAGAAACAACAGGTGTAGACTCACAGTGAAATGCTTACTGACGGGCCCTTCCCAACAACGTAGAGAGAGAAACAACAGGAGTAGACTAACAGTGAAATGCTGATGCAACGTAGAGAGAAACAACAGGTGTAGACTAACAGTGAAATGCTGATGGGCCCTTCCCAACAACGTAGAGAGAAACAACAGGTGTAGACTAACAGTGAAATGCTTTCTGACGGGCCCTTCCCAACAACGTAGAGAGAAACAACAGGTGTAGACTCACAGTGAAATGCTTACTGACGGGCCCTTCCCAACAACGTAGAGAGAGAAAAATAGAAAAATAATAACACAAAGAATAAATACTAAATGAGTAACGATAACTTGGCTATATACACCGGGTAACAGTACCAAGTCAATGTGCAGGGGTAAGAGGTCATGGAGGTAGATGTGTGCATACTGTATAGGTAGGGGTAAAGTAACTAGGCAACAGGATAGATAATAAACAATAACAGCGGCGTATTTGATGAGTCAAAAGGGTCAATGCAGACAGTCCAGGTAGCTGTTTGGTTGACTATTTAACTAACTAGGTCTTATGGCAGAGAGAACAGTCTATGACCTGGGTGGCCGGAGTCTTTGACAATTTTTAGGGCCATTCTCTGACGGGCCATTCTCTGGTATAGGGCCATTCTCTGACGTCCGGTATAAAGGTCCTGGATGGCAGGATGCTCGACCCCAGTGATGTACTGGGCCGAACGTACCTCCTTCTGTAGCGCCTTACGGTCGGTCGTATGCCAATCAGTTGCCACACCAGGCGGTGATGCAGCTAATCAGGATCCTCTCAATGGTGCTGCTGTGGAACATTTTGAGGACCTGAGGGTCCATCAAGAAGTGGGTCCTTAGCTTAGTGTGATGAGCTTGGAGGACACTACGGTGTTGAACGTTGATCTGCAGTCAATGAACAGCGTTCTCACATACGTGTTCCTCTTGTTCAGATGGAAGAAGGCAGTGTGGAGGGCAATAGAGATCGAGTCGTCTGTGGATCTGTTTGGGGGGGGGCGGTATGCGAATTGGAGTGGGTCCAAGGGTGTCTGGGATGATGATGTTGACGTGAGCCATGCAAAAAGCCTTTTTCAAAGCATTTCATGATTCCAGATGTGAGTGCTACGGGGCGATAGTCCATTTAGACAGGTCACCATTGCTATAGAGCAGTACAGTGTTTTCTATCAGGTTCAAACAGCTATGGAGATACAGCTGCTCTGAGTGTTCTAGACTGAGGGTTATGGGTCAAAGGTTACATCCCTTAGGGCCTCCCGGGTGGCGTAGTGGTCTAAGGCTGTGCCGCCAGAGACTCTGGGGTCGAGCCCAGGCTCTGTCGCAGCCGACCTCGACCAGGAGGTCCATGGGGCGCAAACCCAAGGAAATCTTCAAATGGGCAAACACACACACACAGACACACACACACACAAAATAGGATAGATTTTCAACCAAATGTTTTTATATAGTTTTAGTGTTAGTCTGGTGGAGGCGCGTCGTCATCGTCAACCAGTCTTTAATATCACAAGTTAACCAAACGAACCACAAAGGGTCAACCGAATGGTCTTGTCGACCCCCCAACCAATCAGGAAGGATCCTCAGACCTCTCCTTACCATCATCACTTATTCCTTCTTTGTTGTGATGAATGACTACGATGCCCAGATATGGAGAAGAGGAGAGGGTGGATTTGGGAGCTATGTGGACAGAGAAGGTCTCAGCTGAGTCGGGGTAATAAGATCCTAAAGGACTAAGCCTGAAGGACATCTGCAGCTGTCTTGGACCACTAGGTGTGAAAGAACCCTCTTAGGACACTTTATATATATCCGAAAGGATTAGAAATGAGAGTTCTTCCCCGTCCTGTACAGCCGAGGGCTTCAGAGACCTGAAGGAGGATGAGGAGATGTGTTAGCGTGTCGTCTTTACTACATGACACTAAGTTGTCCTTCCATTGCACCTTAGGGAAGTTTTAACCTACAAATGATGTCAAAAGTTGTTGGAAGGATGTGAATGAAGAGGATATAACTTACCTCAGCAGTGTGTCGGTTAAGGCAGCCCCCCCCCCTTCCTCGCACCTCTCTGATTCAGAGGGGTTGAATGAGGAAGACAACTGACTAGGTATACCCCCCCCCCCCCCCCTTCCCCGCACCTCTCTGATTCAGAGGGGTTGAATGAGGAAGACAACTGACTAGGTATACCCCCCCCCCCCCCCTTCCCCGCACCTCTCTGATTCAGAGGGGTTGGGTTAAATGGGGAAGACACCATTTCAGTTGAATACATTCAGTTGTACAGCTGACTAGGTATCCCCCCCCCCCCCCCTTTCCCCTTCCTTGTATTACCCAGGTATCCCCCTTTACAACTGACTAGGTTTCCCCCCCCCCCCCCTTTCCTTGTATTACCCAGGTATCCCCCCCCCCCTCCCCTTTCCTTGTATTACCCAGGTATCCCCCCCCCCCTTTCCTTGTATTACCCAGGTATCCCCCCCCCCTTTCCTTGTATTACCCAGGTATTCTCCTTCAGATGAAAGGGGGGAAAACATCCTACAATATATAATATATAATACATTTAAATGAAGAAACCTTCCTGCTTTTCTTCCAGGTGTAAATCCACCGTCACCATGTCTGACACTGAGGAAGTGTAAGTATTCCCATTTTATCATTCATTTTATTCCTTTCATTTTAATTTAGTTTCATTTATTTTATGATTGAGGATTTAATTTCCTTGTTAGCCTCATTAGCTACCAAATAGTTTGCAACTAACTAAATGTATTACGTTTTGGTGCTGTCAGTGGGACTGAGACATTTACAACCTGACCACTGGGTATCATGTTAGTAAATCATTGCAGTTGGAGTGAAACAGGATAGACATGAGGTTTATCGGTGGTGACATTAAAGTTTTAGTTAATGCAGGTAGGAATGGCGATTTCTATTACTGAAGAGAGCAGTTGGACTGATAACTCTAAGTTAAATGAGCCGATTGATGTTAACTGTATACTGTTGTTATTTTTCAGTGATCAGATCGAGGGTAAGTGGAAAAATTAACAATATTACGTTGAAAGAATCTACTCTTACTTTAATGATCAGTGATACGTATCTCCACATGTCATTAAACAAGGTGGAGTTGAGGCCTTCTGTACAACAGCTTCCTCTATTCTTAGAGCTGTGTCTCCCCCAACTGGGTTCCCGAAGAACAGACAGATGGTGTCCATTCTCAACCCGTCTGTCCTCAACTCTGTGTTTACTTTATAATCATGTAAAGATACTGTTGTTAAGCCTGAACTCTTTTACACTGTGTATCAGCAGTTGTGATATTAATTAAATCGTTCTTCTAACCTTCTAAAAGGGTTGAAGTCTGTCTATTTCTGTGCAGGTTTGGCTTCACTCAGTGAAAGATAATGTTAACATCAAAGACTATATCATTAGATTTGAGTTTCAGGTACATATTGTCAGGCAATGGGGTCCGCAATACAGGCCCATTAATTCTGGCAATTGTCTTTTACCTGAGGAAGTAAGACAATCATCTTTTGCCATTTTGTCATTACTCCTGACAGTATGTCAAAATCAGGTACTGTATTCCGTCCTCCTAGACTGGACCCAGCCCTAGATGATGGTATACTGTCCTCCTAGACTGGACACAGCCCTAGATGATGGTATACTGTCCTCCTAGACTGGACCCAGCCCTAGATGATGGTATACTGTCCTCCTAGACTGGACACAGCCCTAGATGATGGTATACTGTCCTCCTAGACTGGACCCAGCCCTAGATGATGGTATACTGTCCTCCTAGACTGGACCCAGCCCTAGATGATGGTATACTGTCCTCCTAGAATGGACCCAGCCCTAGATGATGGTATACTGTCCTCCTAGACTGGACCCAGCCCTAGATGATGGTATACTGTCCTCCTAGACTGGACACAGCCCTAGATGATGGTATACTGTCCTCCTAGACTGGACCCAGCCCTAGATGATGGTATACTGTCCTCCTAGACTGGACCCAGCCCTAGATGATGGTATACTGTCCTCCTAGACTGGACCCAGCCCTAGATGATGGTATACCGTCCTCCTAGACAGGATACAGCCCTAGATGATGGTATACTGTCCTCCTAGACTGGACCCAGCCCTAGATGATGGTATACTGTCCTCCTAGACTGGACCCAGCCCTAGATGATGGTATACTGTCCTCCTAGACTGGACCCAGCCCTAGATGATGGTATACTGTCCTCCTAGACTGGATACAGCCCTAGATGATGGTATACTGTCCTCCTAGACTGGACCCAGCCCTAGATGATGGTATACTGTCCTCCTAGACTGGACACAGCCCTAGATGATGGTATACTGTCCTCCTAGACTGGACCCAGCCCTAGATGATGGTATACTGTCCTCCTAGACTGGACCCAGCCCTATATGATGGTATACTGTCCTCCTAGACTGGACCCAGCCCTAGATGATGGTATACTGTCCTCCTAGACTGGACCCAGCCCTAGATGATGGTATACTGTCCTCCTAGACTGGACCCAGCCCTAGATGATGGTATACTGTCCTCCTAGAATGGACCCAGCCCTAGATGATGGTATACTGTCCTCCTAGACAGGATACAGCCCTAGATGATGGTATACTGTCCTCCTAGACAGGACCCAGCCCTAGATGATGGTATTCCGTCCTCCTAGACTGGACACAGCCCTAGATGATGGTATACTGTCCTCCTAGACTGGACCCAGCCCTAGATGATGGTATACTGTCCTCCTAGACTGAACCCAGCCCTAGATGATGGTATACTGTCCTCCTAGACTGGACCCAGCCCTAGATGATGGTATACTGTCCTCCTAGACTGGACCCAGCCCTAGATGATGGTATACCGTCCTCCTAGACTGGACCCAGCCCTATATGATGGTATACTGTCCTCCTAGACTGGACCCAGCCCTAGATGATGGTATACTGTCCTCCTAGACTGGACCCAGCCCTAGATGATGGTATTCCGTCCTCCTAGACTGGAACCAGCCCTAGATGATGGTATACTGTCCTCATAGACTGGACCCAGCCCTAGATGATGGTATACTGTCCTCCTAGACTGGACCCAGCCCTAGATGATGGTATTCCGTCCTCCTAGACTGGACCCAGCCCTAGATGATGGTATTCCGTCCTCCTAGACTGGACACAGCCCTATATGATGGTATACTGTCCTCCTAGACTGGACCCAGCCCTAGATGATGGTATTCCGTCCTCCTAGACTGGACCCAGCCCTAGATGATGGTATACTGTCCTCCTAGACTGGACCCAGCCCTAGATGATGGTATACTGTCCTCCTAGACTGGACCCAGCCCTAGATGATGGTATACTGTCCTCCTAGACTGGACCCAGCCCTAGATGATGGTATACTGTCCTCCTAGAATGGACCCAGCCCTAGATGATGGTATTCCGTCCTCCTAGACTGGACACAGCCCTAGATGATGGTATACTGTCCTCCTAGACTGGACCCAGCCCTAGATGATGGTATACTGTCCTCCTAGACTGGACCCAGCCCTAGATGATGGTATACTGTCCTCCTAGACTGGACACAGCCCTAGATGATGGTATACTGTCCTCCTAGACTGGACCCAGCCCTAGATGATGGTATACTGTCCTCCTAGACTGGACCCAGCCCTAGATGATGGTATACTGTCCTGTCCTCCTAGACTGGACCCAGCCCTAGATGATGGTATACTGTCCTCCTAGACTGGACCCAGCCCTAGATGATGGTATACTGTCCTCCTAGACTGGACCCAGCCCTAGATGATGGTATACTGTCCTCCTAGACTGGACCCAGCCCTAGATGATGGTATACTGTCCTCCTAGACAGGACACACCCCTAGATGATGGTATACTGTCCTCCTAGACTGGACCCAGCCCTAGATGATGGTATACTGTCCTCCTAGACTGGATACAGCCCTAGATGATGGTATACTGTCCTCCTAGAATGGACCCAGCCCTAGATGATGGTATACTGTCCTCCTAGACAGGACCCAGCCCTAGATGATGGTATTCAGTCCTCCTAGACTGGACCCAGCCCTAGATGATGGTATACTGTCCTCCTAGACTGGACCCAGCCCTAGATGATGGTATACTGTCCTCCTAGACTGGATACAGCCGTAGATGATGGTATACTGTCCTCCTAGACTGGATACAGCCCTAGATGATGGTATACTGTCCTCCTAGACTGAACCCAGCCCTAGATGATGGTATACTGTCCTCCAAGACAGGACCCAGCCCTAGATGATGGTATTCCGTCCTCCTAGACTGGATACAGCCCTAGATGATGGTATACTGTCCTCCTAGACTGGATACAGCCCTAGATGATGGTATACTGTCCTCCTAGACTGGACCTAGCCCTAGATGATGGTATACTGTCCTCCTAGACAGGACCCAGCCCTAGATGATGGTATTCAGTCCTCCTAGACTGGACCCAGTCCTAGATGATGGTATACTGTCCTCCTAGACTGGACCCAGCCCTAGATGATGGTATACTGTCCTCCTAGACTGGACCCAGCCCTAGATGATGGTATACTGTCCTCCTAGACTGGATACAGCCGTAGATGATGGTATACTGTCCTCCTAGACTGGATACAGCCCTAGATGATGGTATACTGTCCTCCTAGACTGAACCCAGCCCTAGATGATGGTATACTGTCCTCCAAGACAGGACCCAGCCCTAGATGATGGTATTCCGTCCTCCTAGACTGGATACAGCCCTAGATGATGGTATACTGTCCTCCTAGACTGGATACAGCCCTAGATGATGGTATACTGTCCTCCTAGACTGGACCTAGCCCTAGATGATGGTATACTGTCCTCCTAGACAGGACCCAGCCCTAGATGATGGTATTCCGTCCTCCTAGACTGGACCCAGCCCTAGATGATGGTATACTGTCCTCCTAGACTGGACCCAGCCCTAGATGATGGTAAACTGTCCTCCTAGACTGGACCCAGCCCTAGATGATGGTATACTGTCCTCCTAGACAGGACACACCCCTAGATGATGGTATACTGTCCTCCTAGACTGGACCCAGCCCTAGATGATGGTATACTGTCCTCCTAGACTGGATACAGCCCTAGATGATGGTATACTGTCCTCCTAGAATGGACCCAGCCCTAGATGATGGTATACTGTCCTCCTAGACAGGACCCAGCCCTAGATGATGGTATTCAGTCCTCCTAGACTGGACCCAGCCCTAGATGATGGTATACTGTCCTCCTAGACTGGACCCAGCCCTAGATGATGGTATACTGTCCTCCTAGACTGGATACAGCCGTAGATGATGGTATACTGTCCTCCTAGACTGGATACAGCCCTAGATGATGGTATACTGTCCTCCTAGACTGAACCCAGCCCTAGATGATGGTATACTGGCCTCCAAGACAGGACCCAGCCCTAGATGATGGTATTCCGTCCTCCTAGACTGGATACAGCCCTAGATGATGGTATACTGTCCTCCTAGACTGGATACAGCCCTAGATGATGGTATACTGTCCTCCTAGACTGGACCTAGCCCTAGATGATGGTATACTGTCCTCCTAGACAGGACCCAGCCCTAGATGATGGTATTCCGTCCTCCTAGACTGGACCCAGCCCTAGATGATGGTATACTGTCCTCCTAGACTGGACCCAGCCCTAGATGATGGTAAACTGTCCTCCTAGACTGGATACAGCCCTAGATGATGGTATACTGTCCTCCTAGACTGGATACAGCCCTAGATGATGGAATACTGTCCTCCTAGACTGGACCCAGCCCTAGATGATGGTATACTGTCCTCCTAGACAGGACCCAGCCCTAGATGATGGTATTCCGTCCTCCTAGACTGGACACAGCCCTAGATGATGGTATACTGTCCTCCTAGACTGGACCCAGCCCTAGATGATGGTATACTGTCCTCCTAGACTGGACCCAGCCCTAGATGATGGTATACTGTCCTCCTAGACTGGATACAGCCCTAGATGATGGTATACTGTCCTCCTAGACAGGACACACCCCTAGATGATGGTATACTGTCCTCCTAGACAGGACCCAGCCCTAGATGATGGTATACTGTCCTCCTAGACTGGATACAGCCCTAGATGATGGTATACTGTCCTCCTAGACTGGACCCAGCCCTAGATGATGGTATACTGTCCTCCTAGACAGGACCCAGCCCTAGATGATGGTATTCCGTCCTCCTAGACTGGACCCAGCCCTAGATGATGGTATACTGTCCTCCTAGACTGGACCCAGCCCTAGATGATGGTATACTGTCCTCCTAGACTGGATACAGCCCTAGATGATGGTATACTGTCCTCCTAGACTGGATACAGCCCTAGATGATGGTATACTGTCCTCCTAGACTGAACCCAGCCCTAGATGATGTTATACTGTCCTGTCCTCCTAGACAGGACCCAGCCCTAGATGATGGTATTCTGTCCTCCTAGACTGGACACAGCCCTAGATGATGGTATACTGTCCTCCTAGACTGGACCCAGCCCTAGATGATGGTATACTGTCCTCCTAGACTGGACCCAGCCCTAGATGATGGTATACTGTCCTCCTAGACTGGATACAGCCCTAGATGATGGTATACTGTCCTCCTAGACTGGACCCAGCCCTAGATGATGGTATACTGTCCTCCTAGACTGGACCCAGCCCTAGATGATGGTATACTGTCCTCCTAGACTGGACCCAGCCCTAGATGATGGTATACTGTCCTCCTAGACTGGACCCAGCCCTAGATGATGGTATACTGTCCTCCTAGACTGGACCCAGCCCTAGATGATGGTATACTGTCCTCCTAGACTGGATACAACCCTAGATGATGGTATACTGTCCTCCTAGACTGGATACAACCCTAGATGATAGTATACTGTCCTCCTAGACTGGACCCAGCCCTAGATGATGGTATACTGTCCTCCTAGACAGGATACAGCCCTAGATGATGGTATACTGTCCTCCTAGACTGGATACAGCCCTAGATGATGGTATACTGTCCTCCTAGACAGGACACACCCCTAGATGATGGTATACTGTCCTCCTAGACAGGACCCAGCCCTAGATGATGGTATACTGTCCTCCTAGACTGGACCCAGTCCTAGATGATGGTATACTGTCCTCCTAGACTGGACACAGCCCTAGATGATGGTATACTGTCCTCCTAGACAGGACACAGCCCTAGATGATGGTATACTGTCCTCCTAGACTGGACACAGCCCTAGATGATGGTATTCTGTCCTCCTAGACTGGACACAGCCCTAGATGATGGTATACTGTCCTGTCCTCCTAGACAGGACCCAGCCCTAGATGATGGTATACTGTCCTTTCCTCCTAGACTGGACACAGCCCTAGATGATGGTATACTGTCCTCCTAGACTGGACCCAGTCCTAGATGATGGTATACTGTCCTCCTAGACTGGACACAGCCCTAGATGATGGTATACTGTCCTCCTAGACTGGACACAGCCCTAGATGATGGTATACTGTCCTCCTAGACTGAACACAGCCCTAGATGATGGTATGCTGTCCTCCTAGACAGGACACAGCCCTAGATGATGGTATACTGTCCTGTCCTCCTAGACAGGACCCAGCCCTAGATGATGGTATGCTGTCCTGTCCTCCTAGACTGGACATAGCCCTAGATGATGGTATACTGTCCTCCTAGACTGGACACAGCCCTAGATGATAGTATACTGTCCTCCTAGACTGGACACAACCCTAGATTATGGTATACTGTCCTCCTAGACTGGACCCAGCCCTAGATGATGGTATACTGTCCTCCTAGACTGGATACAGCCCTAGATGATGGTATGCTGTCCTCTTAGACTGGATACAGCCCTAGATGATGGTATACTGTCCTCCTAGACAGGACCCAGCCCTAGATGATGGTATACCGTCCTCCTAGACTGGATACAGCCCTAGATGATGGTATGCTGTCCTCCTAGACTGGATACAGCCCTAGATGATGGTATACTGTCCTCCTAGACAGGACCCAGCCCTAGATGATGGTATACTGTCCTCCTAGACTGGACACAGCCCTAGATGATGGTATACTGTCCTCCTAGACAGGATACAGCCCTAGATGATGGTATACTGTCCTCCTAGACTGGACCCAGCCCTAGATGATGGTATACTGTCCTCCTAGACTGGACACAGCCCTAGATTATGGTATACTGTCCTGTCCTCCTAGACAGAATACAGCCCTAGATGTTAGGATACTGTCCTCCTAGACTGGACACAGCCCTAGATGATGGTATACTGTCCTCCTAGACTGGACACAGCCCTAGATTATGGTATACTGTCCTCCTAGACAGGACACAGCCCTAGTAGATGGTATACTGTCCTGTCCTCCTAGACAGGACACAGCCCTAGTAGATGGTATACTGTCCTCCTAGACAGGACACAGCCCTAGATGATGGTATACAGTCCTCCTAGACAGGATACAGCCCTAGATGATGGTATACTGTCCTGTCCTCATAGACAGGATACAGCCCTAGATGATGGTATACTGTCCTGTCCTCCTAGACTGGATACACTCCTAGATGACGGTATACTGTCCTGTCCTCCTAGACAGGACACAGCCCTAGATGATGGTATACTGTCCTCCTAGACTGGACACAGCCCTAGATGATGGTATTCTGTCCTCCTAGACTGGACACAGCCCTAGATGATGGTATACTGTCCTGTCCTCCTAGACAGGACCCAGCCCTAGATGATGGTATACTGTCCTTTCCTCCTAGACTGGACACAGCCCTAGATGATGGTATACTGTCCTCCTAGACTGGACCCAGTCCTAGATGATGGTATACTGTCCTCCTAGACTGGACACAGCCCTAGATGATGGTATACTGTCCTCCTAGACTGGACACAGCCCTAGATGATGGTATACTGTCCTCCTAGACTGGACACAGCCCTAGATGATGGTATGCTGTCCTCCTAGACAGGACACAGCCCTAGATGATGGTATACTGTCCTGTCCTCCTAGACAGGACCCAGCCCTAGATGATGGTATGCTGTCCTGTCCTCCTAGACTGGACATAGCCCTAGATGATGGTATACTGTCCTCCTAGACTGGACACAGCCCTAGATGATAGTATACTGTCCTCCTAGACTGGACACAACCCTAGATTATGGTATACTGTCCTCCTAGACTGGACCCAGCCCTAGATGATGGTATACTGTCCTCCTAGAC
This sequence comes from Oncorhynchus mykiss, assembly GCF_013265735.2. Classification (NCBI taxonomy): domain Eukaryota; kingdom Metazoa; phylum Chordata; class Actinopteri; order Salmoniformes; family Salmonidae; genus Oncorhynchus; species Oncorhynchus mykiss. Next base: position 7,426,774 of record NC_048590.1, on the reverse strand, counting down.
TGGATACAGCCCTAGATGATGGTATGCTGTCCTCTTAGACTGGATACAGCCCTAGATGATGGTATACTGTCCTCCTAGACAGGACCCAGCCCTAGATGATGGTATACCGTCCTCCTAGACTGGATACAGCCCTAGATGATGGTATGCTGTCCTCCTAGACTGGATACAGCCCTAGATGATGGTATACTGTCCTCCTAGACAGGACCCAGCCCTAGATGATGGTATACTGTCCTCCTAGACTGGACACAGCCCTAGATGATGGTATACTGTCCTCCTAGACAGGATACAGCCCTAGATGATGGTATACTGTCCTCCTAGACTGGACCCAGCCCTAGATGATGGTATACTGTCCTCCTAGACTGGACACAGCCCTAGATTATGGTATACTGTCCTGTCCTCCTAGACAGAATACAGCCCTAGATGTTAGGATACTGTCCTCCTAGACTGGACACAGCCCTAGATGATGGTATACTGTCCTCCTAGACTGGACACAGCCCTAGATTATGGTATACTGTCCTCCTAGACAGGACACAGCCCTAGTAGATGGTATACTGTCCTGTCCTCCTAGACAGGACACAGCCCTAGTAGATGGTATACTGTCCTCCTAGACAGGACACAGCCCTAGATGATGGTATACAGTCCTCCTAGACAGGATACAGCCCTAGATGATGGTATACTGTCCTGTCCTCATAGACAGGATACAGCCCTAGATGATGGTATACTGTCCTGTCCTCCTAGACTGGATACACTCCTAGATGACGGTATACTGTCCTGTCCTCCTAGACAGGATACAGCCCTAGATGATGGTATACTGTCCTGTCCTCCTAGACTGGACACAGCCCTAGATGATGGTATAATGTCCTCCTAGACTAGACACAGCCCTAGATGATAGTATACTGTCCTGTCCTCCTAGACTGGATACAACCCTAGATGAGCCTTCAAGTGAAGATGTGCTATTATTTAGAGAATGCAAATTATATACGCATGGGTTTGAATAAATGTTTTTTGTCAAACTCACAAATAGCGTGTAATTTATGCAGTAATGTAGGATATTATATAGTATGTATGATCAGCATGATTCTGACTTGACCTGGGACAAGGCTATAGACTCCTATAGAGCCATGTCTCAAGTCAAGGATTGGACCAATTTATGAACTAAGAAATGTCTCCTATAGAGCAATGTCTCAGGTCAAGGATTGGACCAATTTATGAACTAAGAAATGTCTCCTATAGAGCAATGTCTCAGGTCAAGGATTGGACCAATTTATGAACTAAGAAATGTCTCCTATAGAGCAATGTCTCAGGTCAAGGATTGGACCAATTTATGAACTAAGAAATGTCTCCTATAGAGCAATGTCTCAGGTCAAGGATTGGACCAATTTATGATCTGAGAAATGTCTCCTATAGAGCAATGTCTCAGGTCAAGGATTGGACCAATTTATGAACTAAGAAATGTCTCCTATAGAGTCATGTCTCAGGTCAAGGATTGGACCAATTTATGATCTGAGAAATGTCTCCTATAGAGCAATGTCTCAGGTCAAGGATTGGACCAATTTATGATCTGAGAAATGACATGTGTTTTTTGTTTCACCATATTTCTTTTGCGGAAACTGAAGACGAGGAAGGTAAAAAAAAAAACAACAACAACAACAACAACAGACAATTCGGTTTCCATGGCGTTTCCACTCTTACTAATTTGTCGACTCTTACCTTTAATCTGAAATGTGTTTGACAATGCCTGCTTTGCAAGTCTTTTTAATAGATTATTTGTGTGATATTTTATGACTAATTAACAACCGCTTTTGCTTCCCTTCAAATGTCTGTAATGTGAAGCTCATAAACATCTTAACTGCACTGGAAAGCTAGCTTTGTATGAAGTCAGATTCACACAACGTTACTCATCTCATATGTATATACTGTATTTTATACCATCTATTGCATCTTGCCTGTGCCGCACAGCCATCACTCTTCCACATATACATTTATATGTATATTTATCTGTATATATGTCATTCACCCCTTTAGATTTGTGTGTATTAGGTAGTTGTTGTGACATTTTTAGATGACTTGTTAGATATTACTGCGCTGTCGGAACTAGAAGCACAATCATTTTGCTGCACTCGCATTAACATCTGCTAACCATGTGTATGTGACCAATAACATCTGCTAACCATGTGTATGTGACCAATAACATCTGCTAACCATGTGTATGTGACCAATAATATCTACTAACCATGTGTATGTGACCAATAATATCTACTAACCATGTGTATGTGACCAATAACATCTACTAACCATGTGTATGTGACCAATAACATCTGCTAACCATGTGTATGTGACCAATAACATCTACTAACCATGTGTATGTGACCAATAACATCTGCTAACCATGTGTATGTGACCAATAACATCTGCTAACCATGTGTATGTGACCAATAACATCTACTAACCATGTGTATGTGACCAATAACATCTGCTAATCATGTGTATGTGACCAATAACATCTGCTAACCATGTGTATGTGACCAATAACATCTGCTAACCATGTGTATGTGACCAATAACATCTACTAACCATGTGTATGTGACCAATAACATCTGCTAACCATGTGTATGTGACCAATAACATCTGCTAACCATGTGTATGTGACCAATAACATCTGCTAACCATGTGTATGTGACCAATAACATCTGCTAACCATGTGTATGTGACCAATAACATCTACTAACCATGTGTATGTGACCAATAACATCTGCTAACCATGTGTATGTGACCAATACAATTTGATTTGATTTGATTCATGTCTGTTTTCCCACAACGAAGCAAAGATTTAACATGGACTCAGACCTTCAGTGGTGCGCTTTGCTTCTCTGTTGTAACTTAGCAACCACAATGACATTACAGTATGCAGCCACACATAGTGATACCCGTACAGCCTTCCCTGTGTGTGAGCTTCGTGTACCAGTTCGTCAGGTGGAATGGAAATACTTATTGCTTTGTTTGTCCGGTGATCAACTGAATTCCCTAGATAATAAAGTCTGTCATTGTTGATCAAGCGTTTGTAAAAAGAAAAAATAACAATCTCACAAAATCCCTGCTTGCTTATCATTTATCATCATCACGTTTGTTTTATCTGCGCTTAATCACGTTTGATTTATCAAACGGCTTGTCAAACACTTCTTAAAGGGTGACTGTTTTAACTTAGTGACTTTTTAGTGATTTTAGAAAACTTAAAAAAGAATGAAAAATGTGATTGGGCGATAAGGAATTCCACATTTTTTTTTTGGTCATGTGACACGTTTTCAAAATCAGGTATCTCCGGTATGCAGAAAACCATCAATCATTCATAACGTATCATTTCACTTCATCTTATTAATGCCATCTACCCATCTTTTTCCATCCCTCTTTCCTCTCTTCTCTCATTCCTCTCTTTCTGTTCTTCTCAGCATCACTGCTCGCTGCACACACCCCAGCAGGACAGTACTGTCCTCTCCTCTCTTCTCTCATCCCTCCTTCTTAAAACTGAAGTAATCTAATTTCATCCTACAACCCTAACCAGATTTTCTCTCTCTCCTCCTTATACGCGTTCATAAACAAATATCTAACCTCTCTCCGAAACCCTTCCTCCCCCTGGTTTCCCGCTGCATGCTGTGTGCTCTGCTGCGTGTCCCAAGAAGAGGTAGTAGAAGTAGAGGTAGCCCCCGAGGCAGCCCCAGAGGAGGAGGTAGAGGAAGAGGAGGTAGAGGAGGAGGCAGAACCCGAGCCTGAGCCTGAGCCCGAGGTTGTAGAGGAGGAAGGTATGTGGCGTAGCTTATTAATTCATCCTTCCCTCGTGCAACCACACCTGTCCCCCAGGTAGACATAGATGAGACCTACTAATATAGTGTATAGTCCCTCCTGATAGTGTCCCCCCCCCCCCCCCCCTGTCTCCACCTCAAACCCCTGAGGCACTAATGTTAACTGTTGAGCTACTGGAGGTGCCTCCTCTTCATAACTGCCCTCTATGAAGAAAGCATATTTATATCGTCTACATCAGGGGTGTCAAACATACTGGATCCCCTGTGAGCTGATTCATGGGACTGGTTTGAGTACTGGGGGGGGGGGGGGGGGGGGGTACTGAACATGGCCCACGGGGCAAAATGAGTTTGACACCCCTGGTCTACGTACTGTATATCCATAGTATACTATGTACTGTATATTAGTACTGTATATGCATAGTCTACTATGTACTGTATATTAGTACTGTATATCCATAGTCTACTATGTACTGTATATTAGTACTGTATATGCATAGTATACTATGTACTGTATATTAGTACTGTATATGCATAGTATACTATGTGTATTAGTACTGTGTATCCATAGTGCAGTATGCATATTGGTACTGTATACCTATAGTATACTATGTACTGTATATTAGTACTGTATACCCATAGTATACTATGTACTGTATATTAGTACTGTATATGCATAGTATACTATGTACTGTATATTAGTACTGTATATGCATAGTATACTATGTGTATTAGTACTGTGTATCCATAGTGCGGTGTGCATATTGGTACTGTATACCCATAGTATACTATGTACTCTATATTAGTACTGTATACCCATAGTCTAGTATGAGTATTAGTCACAGCTACAATACACGTTCATGTACTTTCTCAAGCACGCCTCTGCCTCACTGAATGGCTTCAGCTGCTTCCTCTCAAACTGCTTCTTTAATATCACCGATCATGATCAATCCCAAATCCACCCCTAGGCCCTAGCCCCTAGCCCCTCTGCACTTGGAGATCTGAGATGTGCCTAGACAGTGGTATGAGCTAGGGGTTAATGAGGATGAGATCTGATATGTGCCTAAACAGGTGTTAGGAGCTAGGGGTTAATGAGGAATGTGGTGTTAGATTTGCCTAGACAGGTGTTGGGAGCTAGGGGTTAATGAGGTATGTGGTGTTAGATTTGCCTAGACAGGTGTTAGGAGCTAGGGGTTAATGAGGAATGTGGTGTTAGATGTGCCTAGACAGGTGTTAGGAGCTAGGGGTTAATGATGAATGTGGTGTTAGATGTGCCTAGACAGGTGTTAGGAGCTAGGGGTTAACGATGAATGTGGTGTTAGATGTGCCTAGACATGTGTTGGGAGCTAGGGGTTAATGAGGAATGTGGTGTTAGATGTGCCTAGACAGGTGGTAGGAGCTAGGGGTTAATGAGGAATGTGGTGTTAGATGTGCCTAGACAGGTGGTAGGAGCTAGGGGTTAATGAGGAATGTGGTGTTAGATGTGCCTAGACAGGTGGTAGGAGCTAGGGGTTAATGAGGAATGTGGTGTTAGATGTGCCTAGACAGGTGTTAGGAGCTAGGAGTTAATGATGAATGTGGTGTTAGATGTGCCTAGACAGGTGTTAGGAGCTAGGGGTTAACGATGAATGTGGTGTTAGATGTGCCTAGACAGGTGTTGGGAGCTAGGGGTTAATGAGGAATGTGGTGTTAGATGTGCCTAGACAGGTGGTAGGAGCTAGGGGTTAATGAGGAATGTGGTGTTAGATGTGCCTAGACAGGTGGTAGGAGCTAGGGGTTAATGAGGAATGTGGTGTTAGATGTGCCTAGACAGGTGGTAGGAGCTAGGGGTTAATGAGGAATGTGGTGTTAGATGTGCCTAGACAGGTGGTAGGAGCTAGGGGTTAATGAGGAATGTGGTGTTAGATGTGCCTAGACAGTGGTAGGAGCTAGGGGTTAATGATGAATGTGGTGTTAGATGCTGCAGATGCATTGGGCTTGTGGATGAATATATACTCTAGCCCTACCTGGGAATATTTACTAAACTAGTAAGGGTGCAAGAAACTAAAGCTAAACCAATGCCTGCTATCTTCCATTCTTACTATATCACCTCACCGGGAGATGCTATCTTACATACTTACCATATCACCTCACCGGGAGCTGCTTCTCCCAGAATGCAACTGGAGAAAAGATAATGAGCCCCTGATTTTGTAGTGCTCTAAACTTTCTGTATATGATGGGAATGTATTAGAACCTGGAGGTTGCTTTCTAGAAATGTTTTGAATATGGCAAATGGATGAAAATGCTCAATGGAAGAAAGGAAGCTTCCATCATAAGTAACTGACTATTATATTTAAATCCTGCTCCAAAATAACCTGATTAACATATTTAAATCCTGCTCCAACATAACCTGATTAACATATTTAAATCCTGCTCCAAAATAACCTGATTATTATATTTTAATCCTGCTCCAAAATAACCTGATTAACATATTTAAATCCTACTCCAAAATAACCTGATTAACATATTTAAATCCTGCTCCAAAATAACCTGATTATTATATTTAAATCCTGCTCCAAAATAACCTGATTATTATATTATAATCCTGCTCCAAAATAACCTGATTATTATATTTTAATCCTGCTCCAAAATAACCTGATTATTATATTTAAATCCTGCTCCAAAATAACCTGATTATTATATTTTAATCCTGCTCCAAAATAACCTGATTATCATATTTAAATCCTGCTCCAAAATAACCTGATTAACATATTTAAATCCTACTCCAAAATAACCTGATTAACATATTTAAATCCTGCTCCAAAATAACCTGATTATTATATTTAAATCCTGCTCCAAAATAACCTGATTATTATATTTTAATCCTGCTCCAAAATAACCTGATTAACATATTTGAATCCTGCTCCAAAATAACCCGATTAACATATTTAAAATAACCTGATTAACATATTTAAATCCTGCTCCGAAATAACCTGATTAACATATTTAAATCCTGCTCCAAAATAACCTGATTAACATATTTAAATCCTGCTCCAAAATAACCTGATTAACATATTTAAATCCTGCTCCAAAATAACCGGATTAACATATTTAAATCCTGCTCCAAAATAACCTGATTAACATATTTAAATCCTGCTCCAAAATAACCTGATGACTTTATGTGGATTACGGTATTTTTTTCATCCATGCCCACCTCTCTTCCTCAATGGTCCTAATTTCACCATGACAGAGATGATGTTGAGGAAGGTGGTCCCTCATTCCTTCAACCTCGTTATACCTGTGTTTCATTACCGCAACGGCACGGATGAAGGATGACGTTTCCTCATATAAAAGGAGCTTTCTTTGCCCCGTTTGAGATCTTGTCTGAAAAGCCTATTTTATTAACCTATAAAGGACTGATTACAGGAACGGTGCAGAAAGTTGATGACCGTTAATTAACAACTTGTTTATCTCTCACATTGGGGTGTCATTTAATATAATACTGTATATCAATTATTTATTGTTATAGTTCATATTCATATTTACCTGTTTTCTTGAAGTGTACTTCTGGCCACATTTACTCTAATGTATGGTGTATTACACTGGTCATAAACACCTCAATTTGGGTGAGTGAATGTTCTGCAGAGCTGTGCCTAGTCAACTGAATGTGTACTGAATGCGCTAGCAGGCACCAGGGTTGTAAACTTCTGGGAACTTCTGGGAATTTCCAGTTTTCTTCTTCAGAAATCCCATTGGAAGATTTCTGGAACTCTCCGGGAACTTTGCAACCCTGGCGGGCACCGACAGCTTGTCCTGAGCTTATGTACAGTATATATCACTAATCATGATATCTATTCTGCTCTTGCTTTGGATGTTTGCTGCATGCAGAGGCCTATGAAGAGGAAGGTATGTGTATTCAAGTTCTTAAAGTTGTATGTGTACCTCTGATTGGACAGACTGCACTGTGTCAGTCTCCTCTCCCAGTTCAGGAGGTTTACGCTATCGCAAGACTGGAGAAAGAGACCCTGTCCATGAGTCCACGTGCTCCAGTAGCAAAACACTGCCCAAATGTAGTCTCCTGCTAAATATCTTTCCCCTATATTCGCAACAAATTAATGAAAGTTAAAGGCCTGAGTAATCTCGGGAACCAAGAACCAAATCTCACGTGAAAAGTCTGTCACGCGAAACTACGGCCTGAGTGGCCTATATGAGAAATGACAGCAAACAGACCTGTTGTGACAGCGTGAGAAAGGGTGACGGAATATGAAATGCTGCAGTGACTCCTATGTTCATGTCTGCTCTGTCTGCTTCTCTTCCTGCATGACATTCTGCCAAACCAGTCGAGGAAGGAGAACAAGATGGTACTTTGTATTTCTCTGACTGCTAGAGTGTTGCTGTTGCTTTGCTTGTGGTTTCTACCTGTTTTGAGTGTGAACGTCAAGCCAAAATCTAATCACAATGGCAACGATGTTTTCGGTACTTATTGACAATTCATTGTAATTTCTGATTTTAATGAATATTTCTATCACCAACTTGACTTTTGGAATAGAATTAACATGTATCATCCAAGAACAGAATTCAGTCTTGGATTGTAGAAAGAGTATAATTCTGACAATGAAGTAGTTCTAATGAAGAAGAAAGGAGAATGGAATGTAGAAAGAGTCTAATTCTGACAATGAAGTAGTTCTAATGAAGAAGAAAGGAGAATGGAATGTAGAAAGAGTCTAATTCTGACAATGAAGTAGTTCTAATGAAGAAGAAAGGAGAATGGAATGTAGAAAGAGTCTAATTCTGACAATGAAGTAGTTCTAATGAAGAGGAAGAAAGGAGAATGGAATGTAGAAAGAGTCTAATTCTGACAATGAAGTAGTTCTAATGAAGAAGAAGGAAAGGAGAATGGAAGTCATAAATAGCATAGAGATCCTACATAGTGAATAGTAAAGTATTACTCTTGTCCTACTCATCCTTTACAAGCACCTACACTGTACATATCTGTTATTATACATGTTAACAGCTTTTTTTTTCACTAACACATACCAAATTAACATCGTGAAATTGAAAGTAAAACCTACAAAACGGTTTACTTTTCCTATTATAATATGAATGAGTTATTATTTTTTTCTAAGTGAATAAAAGTAGCCTGAAACTGCGGCCCAGAGATGTAACACGAAGTGTGTCCACACGGATATGTCCCCTTGATTAACCGAACCTCCATTTTTGGGGTCTGTTGCTTGAGATCTTTGTCACTGGTTATGTGATATCTCTCTAACACTGTAATATATTCTTCCCCCCACGTTTACAATGCTCTTACCGAACAGAGGAGAAGCCCAAGTTCAAGTGAGTAGAACTTCTATCCAACATTCATGTCAAACCAACCAATTCAAGCGGTGTATGTGTGTTCGTCAGGGTTGGGATCAAGTCAATCCGTTCAGGAAGTAAACTGAAATTACAATTACAATTGTCCTAATTGGAAGGAAAAAAACAAGTGAAGGAGGAATTGAAGGAATTGGAATTCGCTAGAATTTCAGTTTAATTGGTGAATTGACTGAACAGAAACTGAATTTTAACCGGAAGTCCAGGACCCTGGCTTCCACATGTTTGTAACCCTGTAGCTTGAATGCTAAATGTTTTATAAGGACAGAACCAACAGTGGCAGCTCCAGAACCAGGTGAATTTTGCTGAGTTGTCCTAAAAGCATTAGATATAACTTACGTGGCATATTTTGACATTCCATAGAGTCCCTAAGGTCCCTGATGGCGAGAAGGTGGACTTTGACGTAAGTACACTATAAATATTTTATCCTAAATCCTGTTTCCTGAACTAAAACATCCTTGGCCAAAAGAAAGCAACCGTTTAGGTCTGGTACATTGATACAACACTTGAGGTCATCTCTCTCTAACTGTAATCTCTCTCTGACTGTAATCTCTCTCTAACTTTTGTTGTTTTAACAGGACCTCCATAAGAAGCGTCAGAACAAAGACCTGATTGAGCTGCAGGGGCTGATCGACGTCCATTTTGAGAACAGGAAGAAGGAGGAGGAGGAGCTTATCGCCCTCAAGTCCAGAATTGTGAGCTGTTATTACCTCGCCTTTACAGCTGTAAATACAGGTGTACATACCAGGGTTTGGGAGTCAAATCCATTTAAATTGCAGACCATTCAGGAAGTACTCTGCAATTACAACTACAATTCTTCTTCTATTCTTTTCAATTAGGAACATTTGGAATTGGAGTTGTAATTTGGTTAACATTCTGAATTGACTGGAATTGAAATGGAATTGACATCAACCCTGGTAGAACCAGGCATAAATTCAGGAGTAGAAACTATGCTTGACTTACGGAATGGAGCCCAAACTGATACATAGGTCGACGTTGACCTTCTGGGAATTTTGGGCTTCTGTCTTGAAGAACTTCTAGAACTTAATTCCAATCCTTTAGCCCAAGTAACAAGGCTACAGTAAACCATGTGTTCTGGTGGTAGACCTGTAAACAACCTATCTCTTACCCCAAGTAACAAGGCTACAGTAAACCATGTGTTCTGGTGGCCTAACAACCTATCTCTTAGCCCAAGTAACAAGGCTACAGTAAGCCATGTCTTCTGCTGGCAGACCGGTGAACAACTGTGTCTGTGGTTCTATTCCTCTCAGGAGAAACGCAGGTCAGAGAGGGCTGAGATCCAGAGGGTACGCACTGAGAAGGACAAGGAACGCCAGGCCAGACGTGAGGTCTGTATAGCCTAAACTCTGCAGGCAAACACATCAGTTCAACATGTACTTTCAGTTTGTTTTTATTTTTAACCAACATGTGGTTGCTTAACGTGGGTGTTGTGGTTGCTTAACGTGGGTTTTGTGGTTGCTTAACGTGGGTGTTGTGGTTGCTTAACGTGGGTGTTGTGGTTGCTTAACGTGGGTGTTGTGGTTGCTTAACGTGGGTGTTGTGGTTGCTTAACGTGGGTGTTGTGGTTGCTTAACGTGGGTGTTGTTGGTGTTGTGGTTGCTTAACGTGGGTGTTGTGGTTGCTTAACGTGGGTGTTGTTGGTGTTGTGGTTGCTTAACGTGGGTGTTGTGGTTACTTAACGTGGGTGTTGTGGTTGCTTAACGTGGGTGTTGTGGTTGCTTAATATGGGTGTTGTGGTTGCTTAACGTGGGTGTTGTGGTTGCTTAACGTGGGTGTTGTGGTTGCTTAATATGGGTGTTGTGGTTGCTTAACGTGGGTGTTGTGGTTGCTTAACGTGGGTGTTGTGGTTGCTTAACGTGGGTGTTGTGGTTGCTTAACGTGGGTGTTGTGGTTGCTTAATATGGGTGTTGTGGTTGCTTAACGTGGGTGTTGTGGTTGCTTAACGTGGGTGTTGTGGTTGCTTAATATGGGTGTTGTGGTTGCTTAACGTGGGTGTTGTGGTTGCTTAACGTGGGTGTTGTGGTTACTTAACGTGGGTGTTGTGGTTACTTAATGTGGGTGTTGTGGTTGCTTAATATGGGTGTTGTGGTTGCTTAATATGAGTGTTGTGGTAACTTAACATGGGTGTTGTGGTTGCTTAACATGGGTGTTGTGGTTGCTTAACGTGGGTGCTGTTGTTGCTTAACGTGGGTGTTGTGGTTGCTTAACGTGGGTGTTGTGGTTGCTTAACGTGGGTGTTGTTGGTGTTGTGGTTGCTTAACGTGGGTGTTGTGGTTGCTTAACGTGGGTGTTGTGGTTGCTTAACGTGGGTGTTGTTGGTGTTGTGGTTGCTTAACGTGGGTGTTGTGGTTACTTAACGTGGGTGTTGTGGTTGCTTAACGTGGGTGTTGTGGTTGCTTAATATGGGTGTTGTGGTTGCTTAACGTGGGTGTTGTGGTTGCTTAACGTGGGTGTTGTGGTTGCTTAATATGGGTGTTGTGGTTGCTTAACGTGGGTGTTGTGGTTGCTTAACGTGGGTGTTGTGGTTGCTTAACGTGGGTGTTGTGGTTGCTTAACGTGGGTGTTGTGGTTGCTTAATATGGGTGTTGTGGTTGCTTAACGTGGGTGTTGTGGTTGCTTAACGTGGGTGTTGTGGTTGCTTAATATGGGTGTTGTGGTTGCTTAACGTGGGTGTTGTGGTTGCTTAACGTGGGTGTTGTGGTTACTTAACGTGGGTGTTGTGGTTACTTAATGTGGGTGTTGTGGTTGCTTAATATGGGTGTTGTGGTTGCTTAATATGAGTGTTGTGGTAACTTAACATGGGTGTTGTGGTTGCTTAACATGGGTGTTGTGGTTGCTTAACGTGGGTGCTGTTGTTGCTTAACGTGGGTGTTGTGGTTGCTTAACGTGGGTGTTGTGGTTGCTTAACGTGGGTGTTGTGGTTGCTTAACGTGGGTGTTGTTGTTGCTTAACGTGGGTGTTGTTGTTGCTTAACGTGGGTGTTGCTGTTGCTTAACGTGGGTGCTGTGGTTGCTTAACGTGGGAGTTGCTGTTGCTTAACATGGGTGTTGAGGTTGCTCAATATGGGTGTTGTGGGTGTTGTGGTTGCTTAACGTGGGTGTTGCTGTTGCTTAACATGGGTGTTGTGGTTGCTTAACGTGGGTGTTGCTGTTGCTTAACATGGGTGTTGTTGTTGCTTAACATGGGTGTTGTGGTTGCTTAACGTGGGTGTTGCTGTTGCTTAACGTGGGTGTTGTTGTTGCTTAACGTGGGTGTTGTGGTTGCTTAACGTGGGTGTTGTGGTTGCTTAACGTGGGTGTTGTGATTGCTTAAAGTGGATGCTGCGGTTGCTTAACGTTGGTGTTGTGGTTGCTTAACATGGGTGTTGCTGTTGCTTAACGTGGGTGTTGTGGTTGCTTAACGTGGGTGTTGTGGTTGCTTAATGTGGGTGTTGTGATTGCTTAAAGTGGATGTTGCGGTTGCTTAATGTGGGTGTTGTGGTTGCTTAACGTGGCTGTTGTGGTTACTTAACGTGAGTGTTTGGTGGTTGCTTGTACAGGAGGAGAGGCTGAAGAAGGAGGAGATGGATCAAAGGAGAAAGGCTGATGATGACGCCAAGAAGAAGTCAGCTCTGACCAACATGGGCTCCAGCTATAGCAGCTCACTGCAGAAGGTCAGGTGACCTCCACACACACCACGCTAAACACAAATCCAGGGCCTCTCAAAATTCTCCTCGTTTCCTACTTATTATTTTATTTAACTAGGCAAGTCAGTTAAGAGCTAATTCTTATTTACAATGATGGCCCACCCAGGCCAAACCATAACCTGGATGACACTGGAGCTATTGTGCGCCACCCTATGGGACTTCCAATCACGGCCAATTCTGAAACAGCCTGGAATTGAACCAGGGTCTGTAGTGATGGCTGCGATGCAGAGCCTTAGACCGCTGCACCATTCGGAAGTGCACAACCTCGTTCCCTACATATAGAGTGTACTTCTTTGGAAAACATAGACCTATCTTCATCACAGCCAACCTGCTCTTCTGGAAACACGTTTTAAAGTTTAATTAGTGGATGCTTCAGTCCTAGTTGGTTCCATGAAACGACACACATCATATAACAACGTAACAGGATTGGAAGATAATGAGAGAGAGAGACGTCACATGATTGATGTTACAGATTGTTTGTCATTAAGAACTGTAGCTCTGAACCTCTTGTTCAACACAGATCTGACGAAATCTGAAATGGCCCCACCCTTATTTCCCATTGCCTGACAACTCATCCTGAATTTAATTACGTTGTTCTATCGATCTGCCATCCTAGAAGTCGTTTGTGCTGACGTCAAACATGACGCCATTCATTTATCCGTGTAGGCCAGCTCTGTCCCAACCCATCGGTTTCTGGGACCAATCAGAACGGGTCAGAATGTGTTCGCTTACTCAAAGAGATCCAGAAGAAACATTAGTGGCCGTGGCGTTGGGCCTGAGTGATGTGGATGGGCAGCCAGGCTATATTCCCTATGTGTGTGTGTGTGTCTCTGAACCTGTTGCCGTTGCTCTGTCACCTCCCCAGGCCGACACTAAGAGAGGAGGTAAGAAGCAGACTGAGAGAGAGAAGAAGAAGAAGATCCTGGCGGAGCGACGCAAACCGCTCAACATCGACCATCTGAACGAGGACAAGCTAAAGTAAGATGTTCGTCTCGGTGGGAGCGTGGATATGTTTGTTTCTGTGTTAGTCAAAAAGAGGTAGAGTCCTGAACCTGAGCCCTTTGACATAGTTGTAGAGGAACTAGAATATTCCTTGTAGACATCTCTAGACTATGAGAATACTTCCTTTCGCTGTGGTCATTTTCAGATCACAGAAATGTGCCGTTTTTTGAGCCAACCTCCTGAATGTGTTGTCCTTTGCAGGGACAAGGCCAAGGATCTATGGGAGTGGATGCACCAACTGGAGTCTGAGAAGTACGAACACATTGAGAAACTCAAGAGGCAGAAGTATGAGGTGAGTGATTTTTTTACATTTACATTTTTAATGTGCTTTTTCCATAGAGATACTATGCAAAATGACCGTTATTATACATTAGGGTTGGAGTCAATTCACTTTTAAATTAAGTATTTTTTGAATACAATAAAAAGTATATATATATTATCGATTTTTTTTTTCTCCACATAATTTGAAGGGGCAATCTGTAGTAGATACATACACTACGTGGCCAAAAGTATGTGGACACCTGCTCGTCGAACATCTCATTCCAAAGTCATGGGCATTAATATGGAGTTGGTCCCCACCCTTTGATGCTATAACAGCCTCCGCTCTTCTGGGAAGGCTTTCCACTAGATGTTGGAACATTGCTGCTGTAACAGCCTCCACTCTTCTGGGAAGGCTTTCCACTAGATGTTGGAACATTGCTGCTGTAACAGCCTCCACTCTTCTGGGAAGGCTTTCCGCTAAATGTTGGAACATAGCTGCGGGGACTTGCTTACATTCAGCCACAAGAGCATTAGTGAGGTCGGGCACTGATGTTGGGCGATTAGGCCTGGCCCGCAGTCTGCGTTCCAATTCATCCCCAAAGGTGTTCGATGGGGTTGAGGTCAGGGCTCCGTGCAGGCCAGTCAAGTTCTTCCACACCGAGTGGAGTACGATTTGTTATTGTTATAATAATTAGAATAATTATAGTCTAAATGGTTCAGGGTCAATTTAATTTTGAATTCAGACAATTCAGGAAGTAAATTGAAATTAAAGTGGCAATCAGCAATTGAAACAATAACAAAGTGCCTCTCCCTGTTTTGGTAAAAACCTGTGCTATTGTTCTCTTATATATTTTATTGACTACTGATTTATAATCAGAGGGTACGCGTTTTCTCTCATTCTGTAAGGAAGGACTTGCCGGTTGTCGTTCAGACAGAAGGCAACTGATTTATAATCAGAGGGTACGCGTTTTCTCTCATTCTGTAAGGAAGGACTTGCCGGTTGTCGTTCAGACAGAAGGCAATGCTGAAAACCAAGTTTCAGGCAAAAACAAGTTACTATTACAATGATCAACTTTGTGCACACACAGGCTAATTATACATTTAGGGTCAGTTTCCCAGACACCTGTAACTGAAGATTCTCAATTGATCTGGATTTTTATACCAGGACTAGGCTTAATTTGTGTCTAGTAAACCAGCCCTTACTGTTACATCAGTGGTAGGTAGATTCACCAGATGGTGAGATAAAGGGGTTTTCTTACTGTTACATCAGTGGTAGGTAGATTCACCAGATGGTGAGATAAAGGGGTTTTCTTACTGTTACATCAGTGGTAGGTAGATTCACCAGATGGTGAGATAAAGGGGTTTTGAGCCATTTTTTTTTTAACCTTTATTTAACTCGGCAAGTCAGTTAAGAACAAATTCTTATTTTCAATGACGGCCTAGGAACAGTGGGTTAACTGCCTCGTTCAGGGGTAGAACAACAGATTTTTACCTTGTCAGCTCGGGGATTTGATCTTGCAACCTTTCGGTTACTGGTCCAACACTTTAATTTGGGGAGGAAATTGTGGTAATTGCTGGAGTAGGATGGTTGGATTGGAATCAAATTCATTAAACACACGTGTTTGATGCCATTTTATTCGCTCCTTTCCGGTCAGTATTAGTGTGAGCCGTCCTCCCCTCCTGTGATTTAATGACATCAGATCAACTACAAACCCTTGTGAAGAGATTGACTGTGCCGATCCAGACACTAGTCCACTAGTGCTGTAGTGGGTATGGGTGTCGGTGAGAGTAGTCTTGGTTTCCCACCTCATCCCAACAGGTCATTCCAACAGGACTGCTGCTGTCTCTTTAAAGGTGTCGCTAACGACCCAGAGGTCATGGGTCAAATGTAACGCCCACTGGCAACCTCCCTGCTGCTTCTGATTGGTTTAAACACGCTCATGTGTTGTTTTTTCAGGTCATCTCTCTCAGAAATCGTATTGATGAGCTTCAGAAACAGTAAGTACTGCCTCCCACTCCCTCAGAATTCCTTCCTCTCCCAGTCATTGTCTGCCTCCCTGTTGGAACCCTATTCCGAATATAGTGCACTAATTTTGACCAGAGCCCATAGGGTTCCCGATAAAAAGTAGTGCACTATGTAGTGAATAGGGTGCCATTTTGGGACCAAAACCCACTCTCTTCACTCCTCAGCGACAGTATGATGATCTGATGCATGTCCTAATAATGAAATGCATTGTCATAACACTTTAATTCTGGTCAGAGGTATTTATTTACCTTTATTTAACTCGGCAAGTCAGTTAAGAACAAATTCTTATTTTCAATGACGGCCTAGGAACCGCCTGGTTAACTGCCTGTTCAGGGTCAGCTCGGGGATTTGAACTTGCAACTTGCAACGGTTACTAGCCCAACGCTCTAACCACTAGGCTACCCTGTCTGTCTGAGTATGTGTGGATGAGTCTTTCTGTCTGAGTCTGGGTGGATGAGTCTTTCTGTCTGAGTCTGGGTGGATGAGTCTTTCTGTCTGAGTCTGCGTGGATGAGTCTTTCTGTCTGAGTCTGCGTGGATGAGTCTTTCTGTCTGATTCTGGGTGGATGAGTCTTTCTGTCTGAGTCTGGGTGGATGAGTCTTTCTGTCTGAGTCTGGGTGGATGAGTCTTTCTGTCTGAGTCTGGGTGGATGAGTCTTTCTGTCTGAGTCTGGGTGGATGAGTCTTTCTGTCTGAGTCTGCGTGGATGAGTCTTTCTGTCTGAGTCTGCGTGGATGAGTCTTTCTGTCTGAGTCTGGGTGGATGAGTCTTTCTGTCTGAGTCTGGGTGGATGAGTCTTTCTGTCTGAGTCTGGGTGGGTGAGTCTTTCTGTCTGAGTCTGGGTGGATGAGTCTTTCTGTCTGAGTCTGGGTGGATGAGTCTTTCTGTCTGAGTCTGGGTGGATGAGTCTTTCTGTCTGAGTCTGCGTGGATGAGTCTTTCTGTCTGAGTCTGGGTGGATGAGTCTTTCTGTCTGAGTCTGGGTGGATGAGTCTTTCTGTCTGAGTCTGGGTGGATGAGTCTTTCTGTCTGAGTCTGGGTGGATGAGTCTTTCTGTCTGAGTCTGCGTGGATGAGTCTTTCTGTCTGAGTCTGGGTGGATGAGTCTTTCTGTCTGAGTCTGGGTGGATGAGTCTTTCTGTCTGAGTCTGGGTGGATGAGTCTTTCTGTCTGAGTCTGCGTGGATGAGTCTTTCTGTCTGAGTCTGGGTGGATGAGTCTTTCTGTCTGTCTGGGTGGATGAGTCTTTCTGTCTGAGTCTGGGTGGATGAGTCTTTCTGTCTGAGTCTGCGTGGATGAGTCTTTCTGTCTGAGTCTGGGTGGATGAGTCTTTCTGTCTGAGTCTGCGTGGATGAGTCTTTCTGTCTGAGTCTGGGTGGATGAGTCTTTCTGTCTGAGTCTGGGTGGATGAGTCTTTCTGTCTGAGTCTGCGTGAATGAGTCTTTCTGTCTGAGTCTGGGTGGATGAGTCTTTCTGTCTGAGTCTGGGTGGAAGAGTCTTTCTGTCTGAGTCTCGGTGGATGAGTCTTTCTGTCTGAGTCTGGGTGGATGAGTCTTTCTGTCTGAGTCTGCGTGGACGAGTCTTTCTGTCTGAGTCTGGGTGGAAGAGTCTTTCTGTCTGAGTCTGGGTGGATGAGTCTTTCTGTCTGAGTCTGTGTGGATGAGTCTTTCTGTCTGAGTCTGCGTGGATGAGTCTTTCTGTCTGAGTCTGGGTGGGTGAGTCTTTCTGTCTGAGTCTGGGTGGATGAGTCTTTCTGTCTGAGTCTGGGTGGATGAGTCTTTCTGTCTGAGTCTGGGTGGAAGAGTCTTTCTGTCTGAGTCTGGGTGGATGAGTCACGTGTGGAAAACTTTCATTCTTCAAGGATGACAAATAATATACTTATAGTATTACTGTATATGGATCTCTCCCTGAGCTGGTCTGATATAACAGAGGTAAGTGTGGCATTGGCTTGACATTGTATTGCAGCATGGTCAGTCAACTACATCTACTGTGTTTTACAATAGTATACTGAACACGACATCTACTGTGTTTTACAATAACAAACTGAACACGACATCTACTGTGTTTTACAATAGTACACTGAACACGACATCTACTGGGTTTTACAATAGCAAACTGAACAGGACATCTACTGTGTTTTACAATAGTATACTGAACACGACATCTACTGTGTTTTACAATAACAAACTGAACACGACATCTACTGTGTTTTACAATAGTATACTGAACACGACATCTACTGTGTTTTACAATAGTAAACTGAACACGACATCTACTGTGTTTTACAATAGTAAACTGAACACGACATCTACTGTGTTTTACAATAGTAAACTGAACACGACATCTACTGTGTTTTACAATAGTAAACTGAACACGACATCTACTGTGTTTTACAATAGTATACTGAACACGACATCTACTGTGTTTTACAATAGCAAACTGAACACGACATCTACTGGGTTTTACAATAGTAAACTGAACACGACATCTACTGTGTTTTACAATAGTACACTGAACACGACATCTACTGTGTTTTACAATAGCAAACTGAACACGACATCTACTGGGTTTTACAATAGCAAACTGAACACGACATCTACTGGGTTTTACAATAGTAAACTGAACAGGACATCTACTGTGTTTTACAATAGTGTACTGAACACGACATCTACTGGGTTTTACAATAGTATACTGAACACGACATCTACTGGGTTTTACAATAGCAAACTGAACACGACATCTACTGGGTTTTACAATAGTAAACTGAACACGACATCTACTGTGTTTTACAATAGTATACTGAACACGACATCTACTGTGTTTTACAATAGTACACTGAACACGACATCTACTGTGTTTTACAATAGCAAACTGAACACGACATCTACTGTGTTTTACAATAGTATACTGAACACGACATCTACTGTGTTTTACAATAGTATACTGAACACGACATCTACTCTGTTTTACAATAGTATACTGAACACGACATCTACTGTGTTTTACAATAGTATACTGAACACGACATCTACTGTGTTTTACAATAGCAAACTGAACACGACATCTACTGTGTTTTACAATAGCAAACTGAACACGACATCTACTGTGTTTTACAATAGTAAACTGAACACGACATCTACTGGGTTTTACAATAGCAAACTGAACACAACATCTACTGTGTTTTACAATAGTATACTGAACACGACATCTACTGTGTTTTACAATTGTAAACTGAACACGACATCTACTGTGTTTTACAATAGTATACTGAACACGACATCTACTGTGTTTTACAATTGTAAACTGAACACGACATCTACTGTGTTTTACAATAGTATACTGAACACGACATCTACTGTGTTTTACAATAACAAACTGAACACGACATCTACTGTGTTTTACAATAGTATACTGAACACGACATCTACTGGGTTTTACAATAGCAAACTGAACACGACATCTACTGTGTTTTACAATAGTATACTAAACACGACATCTACTGTGTTTTACAATAGTATACTAAACACGACATCTACTGTGTTTTACAATAGCAAACTGAACACGACATCTACTGTGTTTTACAATAGCAAACTGAACAACAACACTGTTTCTGGGATAGCTTAAAGATAGTCCAACATTTTGAACAAATAATCAAATCAAACACAACTTTTTTTCCCCCTTGTATGACAGGCTTCTTTTAAAAAACGATTTACTCTCACGGTAGTAATAACGTTGTAAAAAATAGTGCCTCCTGACCTCAGAATTAATGTTGGGCTCACCTACTATTTTGGATATTGTAATTTACACGTGGTATGTTATCCTAAACATGTAAATAAATCATACATTATAACTATGGTTCACCAATGGGACTATGTCATTGGCTGCTGTTTAATGCCAATGCTTGACACTAGAGGGCATTACCTACATAACAGAACAGGACCCCTGACGTGTGTTTGCACTGTTGACGCATTGCAGCAGCAAGAAGGGAGCAGCAGCCCGCCGCAGAAAGTAAACTGCGCCGACCTCAAGAGGCCTCAGCACCGGCGTGCGTCCGCCATGCTGCCCACTTCTGTACCGGCAGGGACAACTGCCTCTGCCTCTGCCCGCAACAGCCATCCAGAGACCGGCTAGACTCACGTCATGGAACCGACAAGATGCACTGGATGTCCTACGGTCTGCTTTCGTGTTATGTGAATTATGTTGTCACATTCGCATTCTTCTCATGTCCTGTCCTCTCACAGCGGACTGTTGTTAGGTTCTCATGTCCTGTCCTCTCACAGCGGACTGTTAGGTTCTCATGTCCTGTCCTCTCACAGCGGACTGTTGTTAGGTTCTCATGTCCTGTCCTCTCACAGCGGACTGTTAGGTTCTCATGTCCTGTCCTCTCACAGCGGACTGTTAGGTTCTCATGTCCTGTCCTCTCACACCGGACTGTTAGGTTCTCATCGTATTTTTTTTGTAAATAAAAAAGAGTGACGCTTCCTGTGTGTGTCAGTTGCTGTTGTGTGTTAACTGTTTTCTCAGCACAATAAAACACATCTTATTTACTTTAACATCGCGCAATATAGTTTGGGTGGGCCTACTCTTGTGAGGCGACAGTAGCCTAACTCAGGCGGGTTCACAAGTCTTCCATGATTTAAAATAATTTCAAATAATATATATGTTTTCTAGAATCCAGATATCCAGATATCAATATGTAGCCTATTGATAATTTCTCTATGAGAATTTGTATGATCACTCACTGTAGGCTATCTGTAAAATCATAAACCTAGATTAAATTACCCCGGAAATTGTAAAAATACTAATGTTTTTTTTAAAGTAGGCTTATTCGATAGACCTAACAGCGAAACATCTCAAATAGAAAATACACGTTAGCTAAATGTCATCATGTATTCAATAAAAAATCAAATCTAAAAAAAAAATAGAATCTATGCAACTTCTCAAAATCCCCCAAAATGTGATAGCTTTCGTTTAATGTTACATTTAAATAATTTAG
This sequence comes from Oncorhynchus mykiss, assembly GCF_013265735.2. NCBI lineage: Eukaryota > Metazoa > Chordata > Actinopteri > Salmoniformes > Salmonidae > Oncorhynchus > Oncorhynchus mykiss. Next base: position 7,405,641 of record NC_048590.1, on the reverse strand, counting down.
CAGAAGCTCATTTCGGAGTTTGAATGTCGGAGTTTGAACCAGCTGTATTTCAGTTACTGGCCCAACGCTCTTAACCCTCCTGTTGTGTTCGTTTCATGTTAATTAATTCTGTGTTTCCGGTCCAAAATGACTAAAAAAAAGCTTATATACTGTATACCAGAGCTGCGAGAAAAGTTCTATATATTATTGAAACAATGTTGCGATTGTTTGTGAGAATGCCAACAGGTGTGGTTCTGTGGAGGAAAGATTCTATTGGGGAAAGGTTCCCGTGGGGGTTGCCATGGAAGCCAAGAAGGGGAGTGAGGTGTGTAGGTGTGTGTAGGTGTGTGTGTGTGTGTGCGCGTGTGCGTGTGCGTGTGCGTGCTCAAACACTCATGCATGTGGGGGTCTGGGAGAGGAAGTGTGTCCATCTGATGAATGGACATGTGCCTGAACTCAGTTTTATACACTAATTGTAGTCTCACCCATTCATTTCTACTGGTCATTTTTGACCGGGAACACCGCAGGTGTACAAAAGTTAAATAAAACACCCAAAACGTTCTGAAAATCATCCACATGTATGTTGTGTGTTCAGATGCCCTGTGTGGACAAAGTCCTGGAACCTTATGACCTTATGAAATGAACTACATTTGACAGAGAGAAAACTTGTAAATCGGTCCAATTCGACCGGAACACAGCAGGAGGGTTAACTGCCAGGCTACCTGTTGCTGATCAATGCGTTGTTTTTTCGTGAACAATATTACTGATAATGTGGTGTTCAAATACCGTTATTTCGGTATCAGAAGGATGGAGCGTATAATGACGAGGCTGAATCAATCATTTTATAAATAGTACGCCTAATATCACGTGCACAGTGGTATGTCATTTCGAAAATGAGTTCATGAAAAAATTATGATAGAAAATGCAATCTATATATAAATATACATTTATTAAAATGTAATTCACTCCGTTCTTGATATTATAAATATAAAGTTAAAAATCTAACACAAACAATCCAAGAGCAACATTAAATATGATTACAAACACTTCCTGTGTGTTATTCGTTTTTTTTCTTCTTCTTCTTCTTTATTTTGCAAAGCAGCTCTTATTTACACATATAGAAAATGGTCCTCACTTTCCGGATTCATTTATCTCCGGCGTTTCCGCCTTGCCAACTGGAAATGTTCATATTACAGATAATCCATTGAATTAAATTATGTCGATCACAAATAGAATGGTATCCGTTCATATGAATTCAGACTTGTACTATCTTAGAATAGCATAGGCTTACTACAATATAAATACATTCACACACATACATTCACACACACACACACACACACACACACACACACACACACACACACATTATCCAATGTAGACCAAGGGTTCTTTAAGAAATTGGACACCGTCATTTTTTAATGTCTTTCAAAGCCGGTATCGGATCTTCTTTGGTGTGTAGCCTTGTAGCGACCTTAGGCAAGTCTTTGGCATTTTCTCTCCCCATAAGGAATAAGTTGTGTTTTGAAGAATGTACAATTACTGTATGCAGTCCACCGACCCGACTTCACAACACCTGGTAGATGGTGTTTGGGTCATGTAAGGCGGGGACGCAGTTGATCGGGGACGGGATGGGGGCTCCGTTCTCACTCGCTATGGAACCATCCCCGGGAGAACATGGGCTGCTACCCTCGGAACCGTCCTGAACAGCGGGACAGGCAGAGGTATCCGTGGTGATTCGCTCCACGATGTTTGACAGGCAGTCCAAACTGGAAATAACAGAGTTCTTCTTGTGTCTGGAATCTGGAAATAAAATATGAGAATTAATTTGACGTTTTTATTACAAGTAGCAGGTTTTACTATTAGGTTGAAAATTATGACAATCATATCTAATCAAATGAAGTCAGATAAAGTGACCACATCATAGCAAAACGAAAATGTTGTTTATTCATAATTAAAGAGTTTTATATACTGGGTCAAATATACTCAACATTGACCGTGTGCGTAGTTGTGTTCCATTTCAGACTCCGGAATTATGACAAATTGGTCATCGTAACCTGTAGCTCTGAAGCTGTTTATGAGTGTTCATTACTTGGAAATAACACTTACCATTTGGTGCTTCGTTGAAGTAGGTGCTATCATACTTGTTTCTCCGTCTTGGTGGACAAGACTGACCATTGAAATCCATCTAAAAGAGAGCAATGATATCGATAAGTAAACTGAAAACAGCTAATGTTTGTGTCAACCAAACACTCGTATATGATCAAAAATATTCATGCGTAATTCTTGCGTAATTCTTGACAGTTCAGTTTCTCACCATTCCGTCTGAGCAGTTGGAGCGGGGACTGGACGCATCCGAGTCCCCGCTATAGTGATCCATCACCGGGTAATAGTTGCCCTCCTGTCCGGCCCCACGAAGCAGGCCTTGGAGAGACTCAATGTAGCTGATGGCATTCCGCAGGATATCCACTTTGGGCAGCCTCTGGTTTGGGTTAGTAGACGTACATCTCTTCAGTGTCTCGAAGGCGTCGTTCACCTTGCTCAGTCGCCTTCTTTCCCGCATGGTAGCCGCTTTCCTGCGATCAGCATTGGTGGTCTTCCTCTTGCAGGCTTTGCAGGCCCACAGGAGGCACCTGCCGGCCTGGTGGTGCCCGCTCGGTGCCCGGATGTGCTCGTCCTCTTTGTGATGGTGGTCGTCCGGCTTGAGGAGACCCACATGAACGAGTCTCGGGTCCAGGTCCTCAAAGAAATGCATGTCGCTGGTGTTGAAGCAAGGGTCGTCGTAGAAGTCATCTGGAGAGGTTATAGGGAAAGGAATATCCGGCAACTCCATGGTGACTCTTCTGTTCTGTTCTGCCAAAATCCCAAGAGATTAGGCGGAGATCACTTCAGCTGTCTTCTATTTACTAATATTTGTAGTGCGCACGTTTTGATCCAACACTCTGAATAAAAGTGTTCCACGGTGAAGCGCAGCGACACTGTAAAGGGGCGCAGTGTAGTTTTAGCAGCTGAAGTCTGAAGTTGCCCTTGGCGGCGTGATCGTAACCAGGACTCTGGGCTGCATATAAAGAGGCCTGATGCTCCAGTGGGCGTGTCTTTACCCGGACTGTTATCTGAGATGACCAATGAGCGAAGGCCTGAAGGGAGTGTCAGGAGATTTACAATGCCTGTCAGAAAGTTCAAGAAAACTGTTTGTTAAAACATTCGAACAATTTAAAATCAACTTATATTTTTATTCTGTTTTGCTTTCTGTTATGATATCAATATAGTTATTATGTGCAAGACATTATGAAATAGTCATGTTTTTTTGTTGTTGGATGAAGTAGCCTAGTTGATAAATGTTGAACGTAGCCTAATCATTGTGAAATAGTGTACTATGTGATCGAGGTGGTCAAACCACATGAATTTAATTAAGCAGTTTGAATGTAAGCATATTTTTTCCGTTTTGAACATTACTTAAAAAGCACACTTAGATGCGCTTTCATTTATCTTTCCTTAAACCTGATCATTTCTATGCCTTTGCATTTTTTTTTGTGGATTCCCGTTACACACAAGACACAAAAGTAATTTTCATGAATCATTGCTTTTCCTTTTCGTTTACAGGCCAGCTACTTTTATGGTTTCACTTTGAATTTAACACAGGGATTGACTCATCACTGTTTGAATGGGAGTGCACGATGTTCCGTTAGTCAATCAGTCAGTTCCAACAACAGACGGACGGGTTTAGATCGCAGTGAAGAGACGACGTTCTTACCCCATGGAGAAGGGCAGGCTCAGGCCAAAACATAACCACAACCACAACCACAACCTCACTCACTGATATAGTTCAATAACGAATTGATAAAGTGAGATCACATATATTTTGGAGCAGAGCGTTTACCGTGTTTTTTTTCTCACCACACTGTATTGAATGTTAGGACCACACATTGGTGGCCTATGAAGTCACTACTGTAAATGAGCAAATCATTGTTTTATTTGATACATTTATTCGATTTTGGCGATTTTGTACTGCACTATTAATTATCATGATATTAACGTAAATGTGTTATTGCAAACGAAAAGGATGTCTATTATTTGCGAATTGGTTACATTTAGATGCAAATCTAAATAGTTTTTGACATTAAATTTTTTTCAACAAATCGAAATTTCATTCTCCAAATATAGTTCACAGACTAGTTCCATCTGGAGGAAATGAACTGCTGCAGGAAGACAGATCTGTCATTTGTCCTGTCTGTCCACTCCCCTGTTGAGTGTCAAAGGGTCAATTAGTCCTTTGATCTGGTGATGAGGGGCACACCGGCTCCACTGGTTGGCCACTTCACTATCCTATCCCAAGTGACCACTCACTTCTCCAGGGTTGGCTATCCAATCGGCCTGCTGGGATATTCTAGACATAGAGACGTCACAACGCTCCATGCTGTATATTTGTTCAGTATAAAGGCTATTGCAGCCTGATTGTATGCAAACCAGCTCGTCACAAATAAAACATTAAAAAATAAATCATTATGGTTGACAAATGAATGAAAGGGAGATGAGTTATCGGACTGTCTATCTCCATGGTTCTCTGATCAGTTATCAGACGGTCTATCTCCATGGTTCTCTGATCAGTAATCAGACTGTCTATCTCCATGGTTCTCTGATCAGTTATCAGACTGTCTATCTCCATGGTTCTCTGATCAGTTATCAGACGGTCTATCTCCATGGTTCTCTGATCAGTTATCGGACTGTCTATCTCCATGGTTCTCTGATCAGTTATCGGACTGTCTATCTCCATGGTTCTCTGATCAGTTATCAGACTGTCTATCTCCATGGTTCTCTGATCAGTTATCAGACGGTCTATCTCCATGGTTCTCTGATCAGTTATCGGACTGTCTATCTCCATGG